>NC_091968.1:4545454-4848484 GCF_036711975.1 Onthophagus taurus | reverse complement strand
GACTGGCATATGCTCAACATTTCGGTTAGCCGTGTGTCTCTTAAGACGGCTAAACCGGAATGTTCTTTCTTCTAGGTCTAATAATCGATGAAACTAATACAAAATGTACCTATGAAGATTAAATTTTATTTAAAACATTTTGTTCTCAACGACCGATTTCGATTTTTATATAATCGTCTTCAGGTTGTTTGCTACGAATTACTAATTCTAAAACCATTATATCTGCGATTTTTTAAGTGTAAGAAAAGTTATTTGTAAGATTTAACGTTTATTAGTGTAATTTTAACAATATTTTGACAAAAAAACACGACATAACCTCAAAGGAATTTTCTCTGTAACATATTAAAATAGAAGTGACATACCTCCATTTTTTCCTCGAGAATTGAATCTCTTTTTGACGGTAAATACATGTTAATTTTAATGCGTTTTTGTGATATTTCAATCTATATTTAATTCGTAGCAAACAACCTGAAGACTATTGTATAAAAATCGAAACCGGTCGTTGAGAACAAAATTTTTTGAATAAAAATTAATCTTCAGAGGTACATTTTGTATTATTTTCATCAATTACTATAATTTACCTGAAGACAATAGAGAAATTCATTAATTTATCTAGGTCTAATATTAGTTCTAGTTTTACACTAGCACTATCACTAGAACTAACATAAGACCTAGAACTAAAATCATTCCGGTTCAGCCGTCTTAAGAGACGTGCAGCTAAATCCGAATGTTTCTAGTTCTCGGTCTACTGTTAGTTCAAGTTTTACACTATCACTAGAATTAACACAAGACTTACAAAGACGTCACCTTTTCCAAGCAAAACTTTTCCTTTGCAAAACTACCCAATGCCTGTACTATTATGCTATGTTGCATTTTATGTGGGACAGTGCAAGTGCATAGTAGTTTCGTAACTATGGTTACTGCATTCATATATTGTAAGTTATATGAAATTCCCGGTATGTACTGAATATGCTGTACATCAGGAAAATTAAAATTGGACTGGCAGATTCGTCACTAGAAAACGATAAAAAGTTTTAGTTGCAATGGCTCCAGAAATTGATAAAGAAAGAGAGAGTAGCATTGATGTAATTCCATGTTCCATATGTGAAAATTATGGGAATCTCCAATCATGTACTAAATGTAAAGCAAAGATACATATATACAGGGAGAAGACGCGAAGGCCAGATTAGTGAAAAAAAATTTCTTCTTGCAGAAATTGAGCCAAATGTTGTGGTTAAAGTTACAACTAGAAATGTACTAGCTGTAGTTCTGAATGTAAACGAATCCGGTCTGTACAAGTTAGGAACGAATAAAGGGTAACTCGCCAGATATTATTCTCGAAATGAATTCACCTATGCAGAGTCAAAGTTTATTCGCCAGTCAGATGTGCCTAGTTTCTCGTGAACTTTATGAAAAGCGTCAGCTTTACCGTCAGGATCTAAACAACGTTTGGTTATGTGCCAATGCAAAAAGAGAAATTGCCATGCAAAAAATATGCTGTGAAATTCAAAATGTCATGGCAGCAGTGCTTGTAAGAACAAGTAATATTTTTATTACATGAATTTTGTGTGTTATATGAACAGTGTGATATTTCGTGGAATTAATTTATTAATAAATTTGAGAAAAAACAACCAGAAAATGCTATAGCGTGAAAGAGGAGAAAATTTCGTGAATTTTAATACCAAACACGACCCATTTACTGTTATAAACAAAAATGTTGCTAATAGTTAAAATAGAAACAAAATGGCGGCTTCAAAACCAAAAATTAACCGTTTTTGGAGATAAATATGGCATGTTTGGTATCAAATTAAAGCAAATTTAGTTTCCTAAACGATTTTGATAATGAAAACATTAATTTTGTTTCAATTATAACATTTTCGTGGAATTAATTCATAAATAAATTTGAGGAAAACAACCAGAAAATGCTATAGCGTGAAAGAGGAGAAAATTTCGTAAATTTTGATACCAAACATGACTCATTTATTGTTATAAACAAAAATGTTGCTAATAGTTAAAATAAAAACAAAATGGCGGCTTCAAAACCAAAAATTAACCGTTTTAGGAGATAAATATGGAGTGTTTGGTATCAAATTAAAGCAAATTTAGTTTCCTAAACGATTTTGATAATGAAAACATTAATTTTGTTTCAATAATAAAATTTTCGTGGAATTAATTCATTCATAAATTTAAGGAAAACAACCAAAAAATGCTTTAGCGTGAAAGAGGAGAAAATTTCGTGAATTTTGATACCAAACATGACTCATTTATTGTTATAAACAAAAATGTTGCTAATAATTAACATAAATGCAAAATGGCGGCTTCAAAACCAAAAATTAACCGCTTTAGGAGATAAATATGGCGTGTTTGGTATCAAATTAAAGCAAATTTAATTCCCCAAACGATTTTGTTAATGAAAGCATTAATTTTGTTTTAATTATAAAATTTTCGTGGGATTAATTCATTCATAAATTTGAGGAAAACAACCAAAACATGCTTTAGCGTGAAAGAGGAGAAAATGTCGTGAATTTTAATACCAAACACGACCCATTTACTGTTATAAACAAAAATGTTGCTAATAGTTAAAATAGAAACAAAATGGCGGCTTCAAAACCAAAAATTAACCGCTTTAGGAGATAAATATGGCGTGTTTGGTATCAAATTAAAGCGAATTTAATTCCCCAAATGATTTTGTTAATGAAAGCATTAATTTTGTTTTAATTATAACATTTTCGTGGGATTAATTCATTCATAAATTTGAGGAAAACAACCAAAACATGCTTTAGCGTGAAAGAGGAGAAAATTTCGTGAATTTTGATACCAAACATGACTCATTTATTGTTATAAACAAAAATGTTGCTAATAGTTAAAATAAAAACAAATGGCGGCTTCAAAATGAAAAATTAACCGTTTTAACAGATAAATATGGCGTGTTTGGTATCAAATTAAAGCAAATTTAATTTCCCAAACGATTTTGTTAATGAAAACATTAATTTTGTTTTAATTATAACAGTTTCGTGGAATTAATTCATTAATAAATTTGAGGAAAACAACCAGAAAATGATTTAGCGTGAAAGAGGAGAAAATTTCGTGAATTTTGATACCAAACACGACCCATTTACTATTATAAACAAAAATATTGCTAATAGTTAAAATAAAAACAAAATGGCGGCTTCAAAACCAAAAATTTACCGTTTTTGGAGATAAATATGCCGTGTTTGGTATCAAATTAAAGCAAATTTAGTTTCCTAAACGATTTTGATAATGAAAACATTAATTTTGTTTTAATTATAAAATTTTCGTGGAATTAATTCATTTATAAATTTGAGAAAAACAAGCATAAAATGCTTTAACGTGAAAGAGGAGAAAATTTCGTGAATTTTGATACCAAACATGACTCATTTATTGTTATAAACAAAAATGTTGCTAATAATTAACATAAATGCAAAATGGCGGCTTCAAAACCAAAAATTAACCGCTTTAGGAGATAAATATGGCGTGTTTGGTATCAAATTAAAGCAAATTTAATTTCCCAAACGATTTTGTTAATGAAAACATAAATTTTGTTTCAATTATAAAATTTTCGCGGAATTAATTCATTCATAAATTTGAGAAAAACAATCAGAAAATGCTTTAGCGTGAAAGAGGAGAAAATTTCGTGAATTTTGATACCAAACATGACTCATTTATTGTTATAAACAAAAATGTTGCTAATAGTTAAAATAAAAACAAAATGGCGGCTTCAAAACCAAAAACTAAACCAAAAAATTAACCGTTTTTGGATATAAATATGGCGTGTTTGGTATCAAATTAAAGCAAATTTAATTCCCCAAACGATTTTGTTAATGAAAACATTAATTTTGTTTTAATTATAACATTTTCATGGAATTAATTCATTAATAAATTTGAGGAAAACAACCAGAAAATGCTTTAGCGTGAAAGTGGAGAAAATTTCGTGAATTTTGATACCAAACATGACTCATTTACTGTTATAAACAAAAATGTTGCTAATAGTTAAAACAAAAACAAAATGGCGGCTTCAAAACCAAAAATTAACCGTTTTTGGAGATAAATATGGCGTGTTTGGTATCAAATTAAAGCAAATTTAGTTTCCTAAACGATTTTGATAATGAAAACATTAATTTTGTTACAATTATAAAATTTTCCTGGAATTAATTCATTAATAAATTCGAGGAAAACAAGCAGAAAATGCTTTAGCGTGAAAGAGGAGAAAATTTCGTAAATTTTGATACCAAACATGACTCATTTATTTTGTTATATTTTGTTATAAACAAAAATGTTGCTAATAATTAAAATAAAAACAAAATGGCGGCTTCAAAATCAAAAATTTCCGTTTTAGGAGATAAATATGGCGTGTTTGGTATCAAATTAAAGCAAATTTAATTTCCCAAACGATTTTGTTAATGAAAACATTAATTTTGTTTCAATTACAAAATTTTCGTGGAATTAATTCATTCATAATTTTGAGAAAAACAACTAGAAAATGCTTTAATGTGATATTTGTTTTTTCTGTATAGTGTTTTTACACGTGTCATTACTGTTGGATTTTATTTTATTTGATAAATAAATAAATATTTGGCTATATACGTCAGTCAGTTTTCTCATAAAGGTTGTTTGTCTATTACGCATATACTATAACATATATATTTCAATAATGTTCAATATGTTCTTTTTGTAGCAAAAAACTTCTCTGTTTTTATAATTACCTCTCTAAGGATATCATCGATTCCTTCTCTCATAGAAGAAGGTATTCTTCTTTTAGGATTTAAATCTTTGGCTGAAAACACCGTCCTATTGATAAATTCCCAATCAAGGACATCTCGGAGTTCTTTTGGTCTAAATCTTGAGTAACTCGGAGGAATACCTGTCCCAAAAAAAATTATTTAATTTCGTTTTATTTTTCTTAGATTAAATGATTTTACCTAAAATTGTTGGATCGCCTAAATAATCGTCAGATCCCGCTTCTTCATCGAATAATTTCATGTTTTTGGCTAAATCCGCGTTCGATATCTCTGAAATTGGAACGTTCAATTGTGCCATTGAAGAAGCGATATCGCGATGAAGATCCACGCTTTCTTGACTCAGCGATTGTATTTTCAAGCCCTAAAAATTAGATAACGGTTATCAATGAGTTTACTACGGTTTTACGAGTTTGGAAATCGATAAAGATTTTTACTCTTTTAATAAACACGAAACAACTTTACAAGATAAAATCCTAATATTATAACTTTCTAAATCTTTGATCTTATCGCGTTTTAATTGGATTTTTTACAAGGCGATTATGATTATGTAACAAGATTTTTTTATAGTTGTTTAAAAAACTTTGAGTATTAGGCTTTGATTTGATTGATAGCTTGATGGTTCTTGTTCCATAAAACGAATCCGTTGTTCGAGTTTAACGGCTGTTAAGTGCAAGGTCTGGGTTGTTATTACTCCTCGAGTTCTCAAGTCTTCTACACGAGTTAAAAATAGTTGAATTATACGTTTTGTGCATTACATTTATGGTTTTTTCGAGTAATTTTTTAATGATGAACGAAAAAAAGGAAATATCCAGTTAAAAAGATAAGTTTGGGTTAATTTGTTAATTTTACGATGCAAACATTTTTCTTTTAACTCGATTTCTCTAAAATTATAGAACAAAGAAAATCTATTTTAACCAAATTACAAACAATCGTGTTTACAATAAAAGATGTTCATTGAAGCAACTCTATATCTAAAAGTTCTAATATTATCTCATTCTACATAGTACATAAGAACTTATAAATGCATTTATTTCTGAAGCAGATGCTCAATGTTTAGGTTAACGAACCCATTTTATGACAACTTCTTTATTACTGAGATTAAAAAGAACAAAAAGGGTTTTGTTCCAAGAAATTAAACTTTCTCTTTGTCTTATTAAGACAAAATTATTAATCTTTTAATACTGACCTTAACATACTTATGCAAACGTTGCATGTATTGCGGTTGCTTCACCGGATGTAATGTTATGGCTTTGTGGACTTCTTTTTGCTTCAAATCGCCTGTAAAAGCTGTTGAACCGCTTTGGTTGTGGTAAAGAATTACTTGCATCTACAAAAAAAATCAAATTCAATTTTTTTCATAAAAATATATCGTTTTCTTATGATTTTATTTACAATGTGACCCTACAATTCGAATTAAGGAGACACTTTTAATGAAGATTGATGTTAATTTAAACGGGATCGCCTTAAATTAAATAATCTCCGCTCTATTTTGTATTTTGCATCTTTAATTGAACAGATTGGTTTCAATTTCGAACGCTTCGATTGAAAAATTTAATCAATTGCAAATTAAGAAGTAAGAAGTAATTGTGAAAAATGTCCTTGTTTAATTTCAAACTTCAATACTGGTTCTAAAAAGTCAAACGTCGATATAATGAAACGTGTTTTATGGTCGTTACACCGACTTTACAAGGTTAAAATGAATTTAGAAAAAAATTTAAGTTGTTAGATAAACAATTTGAAAAAACCGATTTTTATTAGACAGAATTATTCAACACACACAATCGGGTATTTGTTTAAAAGTCACTAAATCAAGAATTTAGAGCAAGGTTGTGATCTAAAAAAAGTGTAAAATCTGTTTACATTTTAGGATGAAGTTTATATTTTCACAACAATTCCCAACTTAAGCGCGTACGGCTTTGAAATTTTAAATTCTAAACAAATCTGCGAAAAAATCGGCTTCAACATTCCTTTTATTTTTAAAAGGACATTATCTACAAACACAACCATGTGGTGCCCTTCTGTTCGGGAATTCCTTGAAACAATTTCTATTTTTTGCAAAGGGACCTTGAGAACAGATCAGGTAGAAAAGGCACATTTCTAGATTTATAAAAAAGGGCATTAGTTTAACCGAAACACAAAAAAATTTAAACCTTAAAACCCTTGATGATTATTTTTTGATTCAAACAAGGTTATAATAAAATCACGACCATTTAAAAAGAGGTGATATTCTTTTTGTGAACTTAACCGTAATTTTTTATTTTCTGTTAAAAGTGCATAATAATTATTTTAAGAGTGCATAGAAATGTGAGTGAAAATGATAAAGAATTAAAAGGTAGTAAAATTAATGAGTCATTTTTTCCTTTTCCTAATCATCAATAACACTTATTAAATTGTTTAATATTCCCAGATTAATCAACCGAAACGTGATACGTTTTGTAAAAAGAATAATATTCGAGAAACATTATATTTTTAATTTTTATCTGATGTAACAATTTTTATCTCCAACTGTATCATAATAATTAGTTTATTGTGTTGTTTAATGTCGTAATGTGGCATTTTATTGCTTCCAATTGTAATGATAAATTAAAACGGGTGTTCATTTACGAAAATCACTTTGTAACTAACGAAAAACTTTAAATTAATAAGAAATTAATTGAAATTGGATTAATATGCATCAAAAATGAATCTAGGAATGTATCAAGATCCAACAAGTTAATTTTATAGCTACAAAATTAATTTCTTGAAGGATCCTTGTGGAAATATCTCCAATTATTAATTAAAGTATCCTCTTTTTAATGCAAAAAGCCGTTTTGAAAAATCGCTTTTAGTTCTTGAGAAATAAATTTTTGAAATAGTCGACAATTTTTTCGAATTTTTCAATTTTCGTCGATTAAGCTTTAAAAATTCGTATAAAATCCATTTCTTGGAATATGAGTATGAAAATTTCCCAAAGTGTTAAAAAAAGTGCCCTCTTTCCAATGAACCAACCCGTTTTGAAAAATAACTTTTAGTTTTTGAGAAAACAGTATTTGAAATTTTGATAAAATTCTCGATATTGCAGTTTTCATCCATAATTTTCAAAATTCGCTATAAAATTAATTTCTTGAAGGATCCTTATGGAAACATCTCCAATTATTAATTAAAGTATCCTCTTTTTAATGCAAAAAGCCGTTTTGAAAAATCGCTTTTAGTTCTTGAGAAATAAATTTTTGAAATAATCGACAATTTTTGAATTTTGCAATTTTCGCCGATTAAGTTTAAAAATTCATATAAAATCCAGTTCTTGGAATATGAGTAATTAAAATTTCCCAAAATGTTAATAAAAGTGCCCTCTTTCCAATCAACTAACACGTTTTGAAAAATAACTTTTAGTTTTTGAGAAAACAATATTTGAAGTGTTGTTAAAATTTTCGATTGTGCAATTTTCATCCATAATTTTCAAAATTCGCTATAAAATTAATTTCTTGAAGGATCCTTGTGGAAATATCTCCAATTATTAATTAAAGTATCCTCTTTTTAATGCAAAAAGCCGTTTTGAAAAATCACTTTTAGTTCTTGAGAAATAAATTTTTGAAATAGTCGACAATTTTTTCGAATTTTTCAATTTTCGTCGATTAAGTTTTAAAAATTCGTATAAAATCCATTTCTTGGAATATGAGTATGAAAATTTCCCAAAGTGTTAAAAAAAGTGTCCTCTTTCCAATGAACCAACCCGTTTTGAAAAATAACTTTTAGTTTTTGAGAAAACAGTATTTGAAATTTTGATAAAATTCTCGATATTGCAATTTTCATCCATAATTTTCAAAATTCGCTATAAAATTAATTTCTTGAAGGATCCTTGTGGAAATATCTCCAATTATTAATTAAAGTATCCTCTTTTTAATGCAAAAAGCCGTTTTGAAAAATCGCTTTTAGTTCTTGAGAAATAAATTTTTGAAATAATCGACAATTTTTGAATTTTGCAATTTTCGCCGATTAAGTTTAAAAATTCATATAAAATCCATTTCTTGGAATATGAGTATGAAAATTTCCCAAAGTGTTAAAAAAAGTGTCCTCTTTCCAATGAACCAACCCGTTTTGAAAAATAACTTTTAGTTTTTGAGAAAACAGTATTTGAAATTTTGATAAAATTCTCGATGTTACAATTTTCATCCATAATTTTCAAAATTCGCTATAAAATTAATTTCTTGAAGGATCCTTGTGGAAATATCTCCAATTATTAATTAAAGTATCCTCTTTTTAATGCAAAAAGCCGTTTTGAAAAATCGCTTAGAGTTCTTGAGAAATAAATTTTTGAAATAATCGACAATTTTTGAATTTTGCAATTTTCGCCGATTAAGTTTAAAAATTCATATAAAATCCATTTCTTGGAATATGAGTATGAAAATTTCCCAAAGTGTTAAAAAAAGTGTCCTCTTTCCAATGAACCAACCCGTTTTGAAAAATAACTTTTAGTTTTTGAGAAAACAGTATTTGAAATTTTGATAAAATTCTCGATGTTGCAATTTTCATCCATAATTTTCAAAATTCGCTATAAAATTAATTTCTTGAAGGATCCTTGTGGAAATATCTCCAATTATTAATTAAAGTATCCTCTTTTTAATGCACAAAGCCGTTTTGAAAAATCACGTTTAGTTCTTGAGAAATAAATTTTAGAAATAGTCGACAATCTTTTCGAATTTTTCAATTTTCGTCGATTAAGCTTTAAAAATTCGTATAAAATCCATTTCTTGGAATATGAGTATGAAAATTTCCCAAAGTGTTAAAAAAAGTGTCCTCTTTCCAATGAACCAACCCGTTTTGAAAAATAACTTTTAGTTTTTGAGAAAACAGTATTTGAAATTTTGATAAAATTCTCGATGTTGCAATTTTCATCCATAATTTTCAAAATTCGCTATAAAATTAATTTCTTGAAGGATCCTTGTGGAAATATCTCCAATTATTAATTAAAGTATCCTCTTTTTAATGCAAAAAGCCGTTTTGAAAAATCGCTTTTAGTTCTTGAGAAATAAATTTTTGAAATAGTCGACAATTTTTTCGAATTTTTCAATTTTCGTCGATTAAGCTTTAAAAATTCGTATAAAATCCATTTCTTGGAATATGAGTATGAAAATTTCCCAAAGTGTTAAAAAAAGTGTCCTCTTTCCAATGAACCAACCCGTTTTGAAAAATAACTTTTAGTTTTTGAGAAAACAGTATTTGAAATTTTGATAAAATTCTCGATGTTGCAATTTTCATCCATAATTTTCAAAATTCGCTATAAAATTAATTTCTTGAAGGATCCTTGTGGAAATATCTCCAATTATTAATTAAAGTATCCTCTTTTTAATGCAAAAAGCCGTTTTGAAAAATCGCTTTTAGTTCTTGAGAAATAAATTTTTGAAATAGTCGACAATTTTTTCGAATTTTTCAATTTTCGTCGATTAAGTTTTAAAAATTCGTATAAAATCCATTTCTTGGAATATGAGTATAAAAATTTCCCAAAGTGTTGAAAAAAGTGTCCTCTTTCCAATGAACCAACCCGTTTTAAAAAATAACTTTTAGTTTTTGAGAAAACAGTATTTGAAATTTTGATAAAATTCTCGATGTTACAATTTTCATCCATAATTTTCAAAATTCGCTATAAAATTAATTTCTTGAAGGATCCTTGTGGAAATATCTCCAATTATTAATTAAAGTATCCTCTTTTTAATGCAAAAAGCCGTTTTGAAAAATCGCTTTTAGTTCTTGAGAAATAAATTTTTGAAATAGTCGACAATTTTTTCGAATTTTTCAATTTTCGTCGATTAAGTTTTAAAAATTCGTATAAAATCCATTTCTTGGAATATGAGTATGAAAATTTCCCAAAGTGTTAAAAAAAGTGTCCTCTTTCCAATGAACCAACCCGTTTTGAAAAATAACTTTTAGTTTTTGAGAAAACACTATTTGAAATTTTGATAAAATTCTCGATGTTGCAATTTTCATCCATAATTTTCAAAATTCGCTATAAAATTAATTTCTTGAAGGATCCTTGTGGAAATATCTCCAATTATTAATTAAAGTATCCTCTTTTTAATGCAAAAAGCCGTTTTGAAAAATCACTTTTAGTTCTTGAGAAATAAATTTTTGAAATAATCGACAATTTTTTCGAATTTTGCAATTTTCGCCGATTAAGTTTTAAAAATTCGTATAAAATCCACTTCTTGGAAAATGAGTAAGAAAAGTTCCCAAAGTGTTAATAAAAGTGTCCTCTTTCCAATGAACCAACCCGTTTTGAAAAATAACTTTTAGTTTTTGAGAAAACAGTATTTGAAATTTTGATAAAATTCTCGATGTTGCAATTTTCATCCATAATTTTCAAAATTCGCTATAAAATTAATTTCTTGAAGGATCCTTGTGGAAATATCTCCAATTATTAATTAAAGTATCCTCTTTTTAATGCAAAAAGCCGTTTTGAAAAATCGCTTTTAGTTCTTGAGAAATAAATTTTTGAAATAATTGACAATTTTTGAATTTTGCAATTTTCGCCGATTAAGTTTAAAGATTCATATAAAATCCAGTTCTTGGAATATGAGTATAAAAATTTCCCAAAATGTTAATAAAAGTGTCCTCTTTCCAATCAACTAACACGTTTTGAAAAATAACTTTTAGTTTTTGAGAAAACAATATTTGAAGTGTTGTTAAAATTTTCGATGTTGCAATTTTCATCGATAACTTTCAAAATTTGCTATAAAATTAATTTCTTGAAGGATCCTTGTGGAAATATCACCAATTATTAATTAAAGTATTCTCTTTTTAGAGTTGCTTCGTTAAATCAACATCAAAAAAGTTCATTTTGTATCTTGGATCCAAATAAGTTGACATATCTTATCAGCTTTCTTATTAATTTCATTTTTATTCAAATGTCGCAATAATGTGGCAATGTAGGGTATCACTTCAGAAATGTACCAGAAATTGTAACCATAATGGCCGGATAGATATACCGGATATCCGATTTTTCGCAAAATCACTAGTTATTACCATTTAGACTCCTTCATGCATAAAATGTCTAAATATACTTCAATACTTAATAGATGCAGCAAGCCACTTTCAAATTTACTTAACATCTTTATCAAGTCGGCATCTACCCAACTCTGTATGAAATCTGTACAACTGCAGCATCAGTTCTCACACTGTTTCTATCTGATTTGTATAAATATTGCAACTAGAAATACATCAAGATTGCATAAAATCTCGTTGTTCTGAAATTGTCTGAAATAAATCTACAATATGCCTGATGACTAACCCGTACCATGGCAACAAACCTCTGAGCATCAAATTTTTACCCGTAATATCCTATCTAATTTCTTAGCTGGTTTCTTCCTTATTATTAGAGATAGCGAAAAACTAAATGCACCATTTGAACTAAATGCGTTATCACCGCGTATTATACACCATTAGAAAGAGCAGAAAATTGAAAATTCGATAAGATAGATATACTTTTATATTTTTCTCCTGGTCATATAAAAAAGTTATCGACCTCAACAAGGTTTAAAAATGGCTAAAACGTGTAAATTTTGTAGTTTTTGGTCAAAAACGTACTTGTGCAAACCTGCGATCGCCACGCGATATACACCATTAGAAAGAGCAGAAAATTTTCGATAAGATAGATATACTTCTATAGCTTTCCCCCTATCAAATAAGAAAGTTGCTTAGAGGAAGAGAAATTAAGCATTTCTGCGTGTAGAGATGTATATTAAGGGTGATTTGAGCATAACGTGGATAGATATTGCCCGACGAAACCCCGTATTAAGATAGTTGAAGGAGCGCTCTTTCTGACTGCAATAACAGTTTTTTAAAATTCGGTTTAATAAGAATTGCACAAGGACTTGAAGTTTGATAATGTTGAGCTATTTTAAGTACAGAAAGGTGTTCTTCATTTTTTATTGATCTTAGTGTCAAGTAGTAGTAGCGGCAGCGATTTTAGATAGAGAAAGAATCAAATTTTCACATGGTGCATTTAGTTTTTCGCTATCTCTAATAGTAAGGAAGATATCAGCTAAGGAAGTAGATAGGAAATTATGGGTAAAAGTTTGTTGCCATAATCGCAAGGGTTAATAACTATACATATACATGCATCAGCGTCAAGTCTACTTTTAATGTCCATCATGTTTTCATCAAGTCTACAGCAAGTCTACACCAAGTTTCCATTTAGCCAACTACATATGAAATCTGTATCCCCTCGGCATCAGTTCTCCATCAAATTGCGTAATATTTCTATCCGATTTGCATAAATACAGCAACTGGGAATATATCAAAGCTCGTTCAAGATTGCATAAAATGTCGTTGTTCTAAAATAGTCAGACATCAATCTTTAATATGTCTCATGGCTTCATAAATGCATCAATATCAAGTCTGCAGCAAGTCTTCATAAATTCTGCATCTAGCCATCTTCGTATGAAGTATGGTACCGTAAGATGGGGCTACTTGACCACCCCGGGGCTACGTGGACATAACCCATACATGTTCAGTCCTGTGTCACGAAAGCGAGGTTAGGTTATATTTTTGAAACAGGTCAAGGTCTTCAAGAACAACAGTCCAGGTCCAGATTTCATCGATTCTTTTATTGCTAGAAACAACCTGTCCATCAGAATAGCGTCAAACATCAATAAAAATACATTTCTTAATGCTTCAGTTATATTTTCAGGGGAACTCGGCCATCTGACATGCAAAGTAAGAGATTGTGCTTAAAACGAAGTTTAGTATCCAAGAAGCCCCAATAAAGGGGCTATATAAGGTATTTTCAATGTTTTATATCTATATAATCTTGAAGGTTAGGTAGGTATGATGAACAAGTTTCTGTTGCCCTAACTTTATTTCTTCACTTTTAATCTTGAAAAATGTTTCTATCAAGATAATAATCAAGTCTCCATCAAATTTGTGTCATATTTCTATCCAGTCTGCATAAATACTGTAACTAGAAATATATCAAGATTCGTTCAAGATTGCACAAAATCTCCTTGTTCTGAAATAGTCTAAAATAAATTTGTAATTACCCTCATAACTTGATAAATGCATCACCATAAAGTCTACTTTAAATGTCTTGTCATGTCTGCATCCGGTCTTCATCAATTTTGCATTGCACAAGTATATATCATCTAGTAATGCATCAAATTTTTGCAAAAATAAGCACCAAATCTTAGAAGTTTGCATTTAATCTCTATTACACTGCCAAACTTTGCATTGAAGCAACTCCATATAAGCACATCATCCTAGCATCACGTTTTCATCAAGGTTCCATTAGATCTCCGTCAATCCTTGTTCTTTCAAGGTTTCATAAAATCTTCATTATACCTCCTGACTTGACAGATTTCAGTCAATTTCGCTGTTAAAAATCTTCTTATCGGACTTTGCATCCTTACCAAGACAAATAACGAACCATTCCGCTTCCCAAGATGCTGGATTTAATATATTAATATGAAATCCTTCGTTTTGGAAGAATCTATTGCCTCGCCCGCAAGCGACCTCGGCGGAGTGAGAGTAAAAGTCTTCTTATACAAGCCTTTGCATCCTTATCAAGATGCAAGGAGCTGGATTTGATATACAGACATCAATCTCTAATATGATTCATGACTTCATAAATGCATCAATATCAAGTCTACTTTTAATGACTATCGTGTCTGCAGCAAGTCTTGATCAACTCTGCATCAAGTCTTCATCAATTCTGCATCTAGAAAACTCCTTATGAAGTATGGTACAGACTCGGCAGCTCACCATGTTTCTATTAAAATAAGTTTGTATATAATCAAGTCTCCATCAAGTTTGTATCATATTTCTATCCAGACTGGATAAATACTGTAACTAGGAATATATCAAGATTCGTTCAAGATTGCACAAAATTTTCTTGTTCTGAAATAGTCTAAAATCAATCTCTAATTAGCCTCATGATCAAGTCAGGCTAAATGCATCAGCATCAAGTCTACTTTAAATGTATGTCATGCCTGCATCCGGTCTTCATCAAATTTGCATTGAGATAGCTCCGTATAAAGTTTGTATTATCATCTACTATCTGTGCTAAAAGTCAAGACCCCTTATTTTAGAGATCGATATCTTTGCAACCGCTCGATAAAAAAAATTGCGGCAAAGTTTGTTGTAATCACCGAACATTG
Source organism: Onthophagus taurus (assembly GCF_036711975.1). Classification (NCBI taxonomy): domain Eukaryota; kingdom Metazoa; phylum Arthropoda; class Insecta; order Coleoptera; family Scarabaeidae; genus Onthophagus; species Onthophagus taurus. Next base: position 4,833,597 of record NC_091968.1, on the reverse strand, counting down.
CTACATAACATATGTTAATTTGAAAATGTTCGGATCAGTTTTCCTTTTATCGCGAGTAAAATGAAAAATGTACTTCAAACGTATTTGATTTTTTTTTTCTCAAAAACTATCTGATGAAAACATTTTAATTTTGAACAGGTGGTAGCCTAATCTGTTCTTAATGAGGGGTATATCTTATTTTTTCGATATTCCATATAATCAAATAATTGCGTTTATCGGATATCGTTATCAGTTTTTCAAAGTTATGTCTCTCTAATTTCTTTAGAGGGATTTAAGCGAATCAAAAATTAAAAAGAAACAGAAATAAGCTCTACGGGGTGAGGAGAGTGCCGTCCAATCGGAAAAAATAGTGCATTCCAGACAGGACGTCGCGCCATTATTTCTTTATGTAAGTAAGATAAAGGCGCGACGTCCTGCCTGGAACACACACCAGGACCATCTTTTCCGATTGGACGAAACATGCTTCTGTTGCTTTTTAATTTATAATTCGCTTATGCCGCAATTTGTTTTATGCCTTGACTTTTGGCACCGATAGTAGTAATGTATCAAATTTTTGCAAAAATCAGCACCAAGTCAGTCACTTTAAGTATCTATCATTCCTGCATCAAGTCTGCATTGAGACAACTCTATATAACTACTTCATCTCAGCATCATATTTTCACAAAGTTTCTATAAGGTCTCCATCAAGATTGGGTATATCTTTATCCGGTTTGCATAATACTTCCTTGTTGTTTCAACGTTTCATAAAATCTTCATTATACTTCCTAACTGGACAGATTTCAGTCAACTCCGCTGTTCTCCTATATACAGGCTGTCTCCGAAATGCGTGTACAACGGAAGACCACAGATTCCTTGGCTCAAAATAGGTCGATTTAAGTTAAGTTATCTATATCCAAAGTTGCTTCGTTTCGCCGCTAGAGGACTTCAAAGTTAGCAAAAAAAATTCTTTTATTTTTTATAACTCGAAAACGTGTAAATCAATTGAAATCAATTGAAATTAAAAAAAATTTATGGTTTTTGATACAATTTTAGAAACACAGGAATGATGGAAATGTTATGTATTCACCGGATATTACTCCATATTTTTTTTTCTGGCCAAGCGACAATTACATTATTATAATTTTTGAATAGCCCATTTAGTTCTAAACCGTTTTTGTCTCTTATAAGATTTTGATTACATAAGTGGTTAAGCCAGAAAAAAGGTATTTTTAAATATCTGCAAGCTTTGTTTACGTCATTGCAGTTACAAAAGTTACCTTATCGTAGTTGGCAATGATTTCAACTAATTGCAATTTATGTTTAACGTGAATACACTTTTAAAAAATGGTTTTAATTGATTTACGCGTTTTCGAGTTATAAAAAATAAAAGATTTTTTTTTGCTAATTTTGAAGTCCTCTAGCAGTGAAACGAAGCAACTTTGGATATAGATAACTTAACTTAAATCGACCAATTTTGACTGAAGGAATTTGTGGTCTTCCGTTGTACACGCATTTCGGAGACACCTGTATATTAAGAATATAGTGGCTGGGACATCTGGAAAGGATGTAGGGAGACAAATGAGTAAAGAGAATTGTAGAATGGGCACCACAACTCTCCGAATATATGTATGATTATAAAACATGCTAAGCAGTCAAAACGACTGCTACAAAAATGTAATGAGAACGTTAATGTCATTCTTTTCTTATTAAAAATTAAAAATTCCCCCAAAATTTCACATTTCAATTCTGACAAAGTGAAGAAAAAAAAATAAATTATCTTTTTTTTCTTCGAATTTCTAAAAGAATTTCTTATAACACTTTTTTTTACACTTCACACAACTTTGAAAGCGTTTTCAATTTCAATTTCAACGAACCCAAATTTTTTCGCTCTCCATCTCTTTTTTTCAAAGCATCCGTAATTAAATTTTTACGTAAACCGAACGCGTGCTAATTTCGTAAACCTATTGAAATTTTTTACGTGGAAAGACGCAAAGTCGGTAACCTACAAGTACACTTAAAGTGAGAAGTAATTTTTACTCTAAATATGAAACCGCTTTCTCTTTACTCCAGTAATTTATTTACCTACTTAGTTGCTAAAATCTAAACTGGCGAATAGTTTAACCAAAAATAAAATTTATCTTCGACGGAATTCGAAAACATTTAACCACATTCAAACGTTTATTTTTAAAGTGTTAATGGTCCGATGTCAAATCGATTAATTGCGTAATCGTTTTTGCTCAAAACTATCAAAAACACTTCAACGTATACGAATTTATTACAAGATAATTGTTGTATTAATTGAAAAATAAATGAATAGAAAGAATTTCTTATCTCTCCCACTTTTTTTAACATCACAACAGATTATTATGGGATTAATGATAAAAAATTATGATTTGATGAGTTTGGAAAAAATATTTTATCTATAATAATATAAAAATAAGGGGCAATTTAGCCATTTAATTTAATTTATACGACCTAATTAAATATAACATATCTCTTTGCTTATTAAATTATAATCACTTTGCGAGTCGTTAAATTGTTGGATATCTTGGAAATTGTTTAATGGACCTTTCTTAGAAAGGTTATCTTTTTTATGGAAGTTCGACCTATTTTATTCCAAATAAATTTGAATGGTATTTATAAAAATAACTTATCTAAATACTGTTTAAATATTTTCTTTGCTGAAAAATTCCAAGAAATTTCATAAAATTGATTTAAAATTTGGTGAAAATTTTATTACTTTATGATTAAAAGATTTCTAAATCGTACTCAGTTTCAGTAAAAAAATTTTACAATGTTAATCCACGTGCATTAAATAAAAACTTAACTAACAATGAAACGTCTCCGGATAAGTAATAAATCCATCCAACAAAATTAGATTAAGAATGAAACTTAAATCCCCTTAAATAGTTGGTTATCTTTCACTATGTAACGTCATTGAACGTAATCAACATTTGTATTTCAAGTATATTCACGCTACAATTGCAAACGTTTGCGCATTTATCTGCAAACGTTGTTTGCCGTGTTTCTGATACGATAGCGTGACAATTTATTTTTATACACCATACATACCCCAGCAGTTATTAACAAAACTGTGCTTATATAAATTATTTATAAAAAATTAACACCATTTCAGAAATTTCAAAAATTATGTTCAAAAATAAAAAAGAACCGGAAATGTTTAATTTACATATTAATTTACGATGTAAATGGCCAGTTTTAACTATCACGTTATGAAATCGTGTTTGTATTCGAATCTGGCGCGTATATTTACAGTCGAAGGGTATTTACATGACCAGTCACGTTTATGACTAATGAAATTATTATTAATCTTTGTTTATAAGACGACACGAGTCGATTTAGGTGTTAAAATATGATTTTTATTTGCATATGTCCAAATATTTATTTTAAAATTATTTTTGATTAATTAAATTAAACAAAATTTATGTAAAATTATGTAAAATAAAGAAAATGTTTTTAGATATATTTTAATGTTATGTAATAAAGCTCGAAAACAACACTCAAATTGAAAACAAAACGTTTAAGTTGGCAATGGCAAGTAGTAATTTTAGGGATTTCATAATACCATGTAAGAATTAAATTATAGGTGATTTATAAATGATACTTGATATGAATAAATAATCCTTACTGCTTATAAACAATACTTATATTAATCAATTTATGATATATTCTTCATTTGCAACTTTATTGCGTAGTTGCGTGAATGCGTGAAGTTAGCCCCCCATTTTTTGATTTTAAATTTTTTTATTGTTGTTCTAGATTGTTCTAGAGTTGTTCTACATTGTTCCAAAGCGGCAAATCGAAAAAATAAATGTAAAAAATATAAAAAATAAAATATAAAAGTAAAAAAATAAAATACATTTTAAATCGCAACTTATGTTTTACTATTATAAGTTTAAAGAGAAAGGTGAAACTTGTGATTTTTAGAAAATTAGGATGGTCAGATTATTCCATATTTTTTTAAAACTATTATTATATTAAAGAGGTTGGGTTCACTGATTCAACAAAATCTGTCCGATATCACAACAACACAAATTTAAGGTTTTTCTAGTGAATTTTTAATATGAAACTTTAAAAGAACTAAAGCCGCAGTGATTAAATAAACATTTTAAGTACCTAGAATAACAAGAACAATTTAGAGCAACAAAAAATATGTGATTTTGCAAAATTAATGTCCATGTTAAACGTAAAACACATCTAGAACAATTTGAATCGGCAAAGATTGAGTTATTTTAGATTGTTCTATGTTTTTTGATTCTTATTGTGTAATATAAAACTGCTGACACAAGAATTACTGACTGAAACTTCCAAAAACTTTAATTTTCAAAGAGTAAAGCCCTTTAGAGAGTTGTTCTAGTGAAAATAATAGCTGTTCCAGATTGCGTTAGCTATAATAAGTATATATTCGTAATATGGAATTGATAATAGAAAAACATGTCGGCGGCCAAACCTATTTTTAGTTATAACTTCGTAATGCTGTATCCCATAATATTGATTTTCTAGAACAATAACTAGAACAACCCAGAACAACAAAGAAAATTTGATATTTCCAAAAATTTAGTTTTCTCGAGGAGTTTTTATTTTTTCGATTTGCCGCTTTGGAACAATGTAGAACAACTCTAGAACAATCTAAAACAACAATAAAAAAATTTAAAATCAAAAAATGGGGGCTAACTTCCCGCACTCTAGTTGTGTGCACAATATTTTGTTCAATCCTACCTTCAAAATTGTGAGTTTCTAACTTAGATACGAGTGTTGAAAGTTGTTATTTGCATTCACTCTGCTGACTTTCATAGAAACGAGTGAGTGAAAATTTTTTTCAACCACTATTAGCTAAATATAAAACCTTTAAAGGACTCTTTGTTTAAACGTAACAGATGTTAACTAAAAAACCGTGGACAGCATACGTGGAAAGTTAATTAAGTATTTCACTTGTATAAATTATTAATTTTCATCAATTTATTAATTTTTTGCATAATGATGACAATTAACAATTTGACACAAACGGTTGTTTACATATATCAATTAAGAGCATGACAACGTCAAAAACTGCTGTAATCGCCGACATGTCGACATGAAATTACTCAGGAATTATCGAATTTTAAGACGGGTTTTCTCTAAATAGTAGGATTGAGCAAAACGCTATACAGCACACGTGGGAAACTAATATTTTCCACTAACTTGTATGTCTTTTTAAATCCGACATACGCGTTAATGAAAAATCATACTTTCCTCACTTGTACTGTAATATACTATTGTAAATAACGCATCAGTGAAAATTAAATGTTTTATCTTTGTGATATTCATTAATTTATTCTATATTATATTCGCCTCAAATAGACAAGGTCGCTTGCGGGCGAGGAGCTGGATTTGATATATTTACATGAATTCGTCCGTTTTAGAAGATTCTAGCGCCTCGCCCGCAAGCGACCTCGGCGGAGTGAGAATAAAAATCTTCTTATATGACCTTGCATCCCTACCAAAATATACATATAAGGAACGATTTTGCCTCAAATAGCCGAGGTCGCTTACGAGCGAGGCGTTGGATTTGATATATTAACATGAAATCGTCCGTTTTGGTCAAATCTAGCGCCTCGCCCGCAAGCGACCTCGGCGGAGTGAGAATAAAACTATTCTTGTAGGAGATTTTGCATCCTTACTAAGATGCGAGGCGCTGGATTTGATATATTAACATGAAATCGTCGGCTTCGGAAGATTCTAGCGCCTCGCCGCCAAACGACCTTGGTGGAGTGAAACTAAAAATCTTCTTATAGGACTTTGCATCCTTATCAAGATATATAAGGACCGATTTTGCTTCAAATAGCCGAGGTCACTTGCGGGCAAGGCTCTGGATTTGATATATTAACATGAAATCGTCTGTTTTGTTAAATTTTAGCGCCTCGCCCGCAAGCGACCTCGGCGGAGTGAGAGTAAAAGTTTTGTTATAGGACTTTACATCCTTATTAAGATATATAACGAACGACTTTGCTTCAAATAATCGAGGTTGCTTGCGGGCGAGGAGCTGGATTTGATATATTAACATGAAATCGTCGGCTTCGGAAGATTCTAGCGCCTCGCCGCCAAGCGACCTTGGCGGAGTGAAAGTAAAAGTCTTCTTATAGGACTTTGCATCCTTATCAAGATATATAAGGACCGATTTTGCTTCAAATAGACGAGGTCACTTGCGGGCAAGGCTCTGGATTTGATATATTAACATGAAATCGTCTGTTTTTTTAAATTTTAGCGCCTCGCCCGCAAGCGACCTCGGCGGAGTGAGAGTAAAAGTTTTGTTATAGGACTTTACATCCTTATTAAGATATATAACGAACGACTTTGCTTCAAATAATCGAGGTTGCTTGCGGGCGAGGAGCTGGATTTAATATATTAACATGAAATCGTTCGTTTTGGGAGATTCTAGCGCCTCGCCCGCAAGCGACCTCGGCGGAGTGAGAATAAAAATGTTCTTATATGATCTTGCATCCTTACCAAAATATACATATAAGGAACGATTTTGCCTCAAATAGCCGAGGTCGCTTACGAGCGAGGCGTTGGATTTGATATATTAACATGAAATCGTCCGTTTTGGAAAAATCTAGCGCCTCGCCCGCAAGCGACCTCGGCGGAGTGAGAATAAAACTGTTCTTGTAGGAGATTTTGCATCCTTACTAAGATGCGAGGCGCTGGATTTGATATATTAACATGAAATCGTCGGCTTCGGAAGATTCTAGCGCCTCGCCGCCAAGCGACCTTGGCGGAGTGAAAGTAAAAGTCTTCTTATAGGACTTTGCATCCTTATCAAAATATATAAGGACCGATTTTGCTTCAAATAGCCGAGGTCGCTTGCGGGCGAGGCTCTGGATTTGATATATTAACATGAAATCATTTGTTTTGTTAAATTCTAGCGCCTCGCCCGCAAGCGACCTCGGCGGAGTGAGAGTAAAAGTTTTGTTATAGGACTTTACATCCTTATTAAGATATATAACGAACGACTTTGCTTCAAATAATCGAGGTTGCTTGCGGGCGAGGAGCTGGATTTAATATATTAACATGAAATCGTTCGTTTTGGGAGATTCTAGCGCCTCGCTCGCAAGCGACCTCGGCGGAGTGAGAATAAAAATGTTCTTATATGATCTTGCATCCTTACCAAAATATACATATAAGGAACGATTTTGCCTCAAATAGCCGAGGTCGCTTACGAGCGAGGCGTTGGATTTGATATATTAACATGAAATCGTCCGTTTTGGAAAAATCTAGCGCCTCGCCCGCAAGCGACCTCGGCGGAGTGAGAATAAAACTGTTCTTGTAGGAGATTTTGCATCCTTACTAAGATGCGAGGCGCTGGATTTGATATATTAACATGAAATCGTCGGCTTCGGAAGATTCTAGCGCCTCGCCGCCAAGCGACCTTGGCGGAGTGAAAGTAAAAGTCTTCTTATAGGACTTTGCATCCTTATCAAAATATATAAGGACCGATTTTGCTTCAAATAGCCGAGGTCGCTTGCGGGCGAGGCTCTGGATTTGATATATTAACATGAAATCATTTGTTTTGTTAAATTCTAGCGCCTCGCCCGCAAGCGACCTCGGCGGAGTGAGAGTAAAACTTTTGTTATAGGACTTTACATCCTTATTAAGATATATAACGAACGACTTTGCTTCAAATAATCGAGGTTGCTTGCGGGCGAGGAGCTGCATTTAATATATTAACATGAAATCGTTCGTTTTGGGAGATTCTAGCGCCTCGCCCGCAAGCAACCTCGGCGGAGTAGGAATAAACGGCTTCTTATATATTATATTAACATTTATAATTAATATAAATTAGTGAGTCTTACAGGAGAGTTTATATCTTTACTACCCTCAATATACGATTTTAAAGCCACTTTCCGTTTTTAATTTTAAACCAATTTTGAAATAATAAATTTTTTTCTTATTCAGTTTTATGGGTTATTTCATTTATTTATTGTAACTCAATTTAAGTATAATTTTTAAATCTAAACCATCAGTCTCTCCAATCCTTCTTTACCAATTTATTTCGAGATTTAAATTTAAATGGTCGGAATTAAATTGAAATCGTTAGCCTGTAGATGTTAATGCGGGTTAATTGATATGGTACATTTATGTACAGCGTTGAAAATAAGTATTTATTTCTGAAAAATTGCAAGTTATTTTTAACCGAGTGAAAAGAAAACAATTCCTCGAAATATAGAAATTACAATAGAAAATTCCCCGAAGGTTTTCCATAATAACGATTATTATATTATACAACTACGAAATTTCGGATCAATTAGAATGTCATTAGTGCTTCTAACTAGTGATAATTTCATTTAGTGATAATTTTAATTTAAGAATTAAAATGACTCATTAGTTATGATACCTTTTTAAATTAATCTCCAACACCCAAAATGCAAATTAATTTAATTGTAACCCAAAATAAAAAAAATAAAAATGTGGTTGAGTGCACAAAAATATAACACCTCATCTTGCCTGTTTATAATCACTCGCCTCATACGACCACGTACAGCTAATCCCTGCATGTTTCTTCACACACCTCCCTAATTCAACGTCTTCGTGGGTCGTGTAAAGATTTCTTAGGCAATCCTCCAAGTAAGGAGCGATTCTTTTTAGAGTTTCTCGACTTAAAATTACCCCCGGTCCGCCCATACAAAAGTTTTCGTCACTTTCCAAAGCTAGTAATCCAAATTCTTCGGTGTTTCCGCGACCTGTTTGCCCTATAAACCAAGGTTTCCTGCTGTCGACACTTCTTAAAAGTACTTCCAAACGATCCGTTCTTACATAGACGTCATCGTCTGCTCTCATAAACCACTCGAACCTGTCTATGTAGTGGTCGTGCATGTACTTTAACATGGTGAAGGACTTTTTCTGGGGTGGGTAACTGTCGTCGACCCCTTTTAAAGCGACCAAAGGGATCGAGTTGCTATAAGAACCCTCGGAACTAAAAAACGCGATTTTTCCCGGTACTTCTTTCCCCCAGGTGTTATAAACCGTTTCCGCACGGTTATCCAAGTAACCAGCGGCGGTCATCACACCGACGAATAAAAGATGTTTGTCCTCTAACGAATTATTATTAACACCGATTAGTTCCAAGGGATCCAAATGTTTTCTTCGGACCGTTTTCGCCGGCGGTAAACACATGGAGGAGCCGCGATGGCGAGCCACGAAGACGACGGAAACGAACGTACCGAGTAAGATACCGAGCAGCACGTGCAAGAACCTGTTCTTGCGCGGCATTTCGGGCGCATCTTATAACACTACGACGAGACGGCGGACGTGGAGCGAACGCGAGGCTCGAAGGAACTGACTAGAAATTGTATGGAACTCGAGTAGAAAACTGTGCGGAGTTGAATACACGGCGAGGCAATGACGCCGGCGATCGGATTTTTCGGTGGCGCTATCTTATCTGAGGCCGATTATGTGTGTGCGATGATGATGTGGTGTGGTTCGGGGCTGCGAACGTCGTCCTTGAACCGCGCCGACGCCCCGGGTGACCCGCACGATCACCGCGACGCGAAGGACTGAGACGGATCGCAGACGGAATCTGTCTCGAGTTGAAACTTGAGAAACGGCGACGAAGAGTGGGAAAGAGACGGAGAAAATTGTTAGTCCGGGTATTGTGGAAGGATTAAAGAGTTCTGGTACTTCTTCTGGTCGGGAGTCGGGATGTGGTGGAGTTGAGGAAATGGAGATTTGACCTCAGGTGGTCTCAAGATGAAGAGGATTAAAAGATTTCATTCTCAATTAGATCAATTTTTGTATATACAGGGTGATTTATTAGCTCACCATCAAACTTAGACATATTTATGATAACGTCTGTCAAGTTAGCACTACATTTTACGATTTGAATAAAAAAAAACTCTTGCATTAATTGTTGGAGTGCGGGAAGTTAGCCCCCCATTTTTTAACGTTGTTCTACATTGTTCCAAAGCGACAAATCGAAAAAATAAAAACTCCCCGAGAAAACCGAAAAAACAGGTTTTTTGACTAGCCCCCCATTTTTGGAAAAATCAAATTTTCTTTGTTGTTCTGGGTTGTTCTAGTTGTTCTAGTTATTGTTCTAGAAAATCAAAATTATGGGATACAGCATTACGAAGTTATAACTAAAAATAGGTTTGGCCGCCGAAATGTCTAGTTGATTGCTGTGACCATAGTTTTTCTATTATCAATTCCATATTACAAATATATACTTATTATAGCTAACGCAATCTGGAACAGCTATTATTTTCACTAGAACAATTTTCTAAAGGGCACTTTACTCTTTGAAAATTAAAGTTTTTGGAAGTTTGAGTCAGTAATTCTTGTGTCACCGGTTTTATATTACACAATAAGAATTAAAAAACATAGAACAATCTAAAATAACTCAACCTTTGCCGATTCAAATTATTCTAGATGTGTTTTACGTTTAACATGGACATTAATTTTGCAAAATCACACATTTTATGTTGCTTTAAATTGTTCTTGTTGTTCTAGGTACTTAAAATGTTTATTTAATCACTGCGGCTTTAGTTCTTTTAAAGTTTCGTATTAAAAATTAGTACTTACAACAATTAAAACAATTCAGAACAGCTGTTATTTTCACTAGAAAAACCTTAAATTTGAGTTGTTGTGATATCGGACAGGTTTTGTTGAATCAGTGAACCCAACCTTTAATATAATAATAGTTTTAAAAAATTAACAATATGGAATAATCTGACCATCTAATATCCTAAAAATCACCTTTCTCTTTAAAGTTATAATAATAAAACATAAGTTGCGATTTAAAGTGTATTTTATTTTGCAAAACTAAGTAATAAATTAATAAATAAACTAAACTAACAAAAGTAGGTTGGGCTGCCAAAATGTCTAGTTGATTGCTGTGACCATAGTTTTTCTATTTTCAGTTCCATATCACAAATATATACTTATTATACCTAAGCAATCTGGAACAGCTAATGTTTTCACTAGAACAACTCCATAAAGAACACTTTTCTCTTTGAAAATTAAAATTTTTGGAAGTGTCAAGTAGTAATTCTTTCATAAGTTCATAAGTAAGTTTCATTAATATCTATTTCAATAAAAAATATATTGTTCAAAATACTTGCGGATTCGACAGCATATTTCATAGTTTAGCATTTGCCCGTACACACAATTCATTTAGAAATCATGTTGAGAATGTTTGCACAGATTGCTTTAGTTTCCTAAAATTATTTTTAAAAACCGGTTCTAGTAAAGTAACAAATAAAAAAAGAACTGAACTATTAACAGGAATAAATTATTTTGGAAGCCAGAGAATTGCCGGCGTGATAATAATGAATGCTATTTCAAATATTGCGTTTCTTTGCACACAACTGTTTAAAGAACAATTTAGTTATTGTAGGACTAAAAACTGCAATAATAGTTTAAACGTTACTTTCCATAAAAACATAATTTTACCAATCGATATTGACATCGTAACAATATTTGGCTATGCACAGCTAAAGCAAGTAATAGAAAACTACATGCAAACTCTAAGTAACAATTGCAAAAAAATGTGGTCTGTTTATAGAAACAACGAATGGAGAGAACAATAAAACAAAATTGAGTTACGCACGCAATTTGTTACTCCAGAACAAATTCTATATCCCCGCAGGTATCATCAGTTACGAAGGTACTCAATCTTTGAATGATGTAGGACAGTACCCAAACGAAAAAAAATCCATACAAGTTGAAGAAGCTACTGAAATAAATGTACAAATGTGCATATATGTTTATAAATGAGGAAAGTGATGTAACCGTATTATTCCATGATATTAGTTTATTTACATAATTTAGTTTATTTAGTTATAGTTTACCTTAGAATAAGTTATTGTACTGATATAGTAATACTGATCGAATAGTTATTGCCTTATTTGTTAGTTTATTTATTAATTTATTACTTAGTTTATACAAAATAAAATACACTTTAAATCGCAACTTATGTTTTACTATTATAAGTTTAAAGAGAAAGGTGAAACTTGTGATTTTTAGAAAATTAGGATGGTCAGATTATTCCATATTTTTTTAGTTTTTTAAAACTATTATTATATTAAAGGTTGGGTTCACTGATTCAACAAAACTTGTCCGATATCACAACAACTCAAATTTAAGGTTTTTCTAGTGAAAATAACAGCTGTTCTGAATTGTTTTAATTGTTGTAAGTACTAATTTTTAATACGAAACTTTAAAAGAACTAAAGCCGCAGTGATTAAATAAACATTTTAAGTACCTAGAACAACAAGAACAATTTAGAGCAATAAAAAATATGTGATTTTGCAAAATTAATGTCCATGTTAAACATAAAACACATTTAGAACAATTTGAATCGGCAAAGATTGAGTTATTTTAGATTGTTCTATGTTTTTTAATTCTTATTGTGTAATATAAAACCGCTGACACAAGAATTACTGACTGAAACTTCCAAAAACTTTAATTTTCAAAGAGTAAAGTGCCCTTTAGAAAGTTGTTCTAGTGAAAATAATAGCTGTTCCAGATTGCGTTAGCTATAATAAGTATATATTTGTAATATGGAATTGATAATAGAAAGACTATGGTCACAGCAATCAACTAGACATTTCGGCGGCCAAACGTATTTTTAGTTATAACTTCGTAATGCTGTATCCCATAATTTTGATTTTCTAGAACAATAACTAGAACAACTAGAACAACCCAGAACAACAAAGAAAAATTGATTTTTCCAAAAATGGGGGGCTAGTCAAAAAACCTGTTTTTTCGGTTTTCTCGCGGAGTTTTTATTTTTTCGATTTGCCGCTTTGGAACAATGTAGAACAACTCTAGAACAATCTAGAACAACAATAAAAAATTTAAAAATCAAAAAATGGGGGGCTAACTTCCCGCACTCTAATTGTTGCTTAATTTGTTGTACTTTAAATTTTCGCCCACGTCATCAAACGTTACTAAGGATTGGTATGATGTCATATTAAAGCCACAATTGACCAATTATAATATTCCATTTACAGTTACGATAGTAGCGTATTAATGACGTAAGGCTCAATAGTGAAAAACCAACATTACCATACTAAAATCATGTACATCATCAAACGTTACCACAAATGTCAAAAAGAAGGTCATGTACAGGCTGGGCAAATTTGGGTGTTATTATAGGCTATCTCAGAAACTATAAAAGATACGAAAAAAGTAGGTGCCATGTCCCGGTCTCTTTTTTCGAGACTAATTCAATCCCGCAAACATCAAACCTCTATCTTCTTTTGTTTTTAAGTTATAGCCAAAAAGTCAAATTCTCGTGATTTCAAAAAATGCTCATATTTCGTTTATTTTTCAAATTAGAGGAATGGGGTTGATACGTTCTTAAGACACTTTTTTAAGTGGAATATACTGCCGTTGAAAAGTTTTAAATATACTTGATGATTTTTGAGATATAACACAAAGTTGTGTTTTTTTAAATACAAACTATACTTGATTATGATGTTAAAGAAAAGAGCATATTTTTAGCATTCCAATGATGTATCGCACGCATGATGTTTCTGCGGAAAATAAGCGTTAATTTTCAATTCGAAAATAGTAAGCGCTAATGTTCAAAATTTTGATTATAGTGGCTTAAATATATGGTTTTGCACGAATATGACAGAATAAAGTTGGTTTTGTACCATTATTCAGGATAAGTTGGTTTTGTACCAACGAATAAAAACTTTGAATAGTTAATTTAAATTTCTCAGTATCTTATCCCTGACTTTGTTCACCAATGGAAAATGATTAGCATTTAAAGTTTGTTTATTAAAAATACAAGAAATGTATTGATTAATGAATAATTAAATATGGACAACTTCAGGAACTAAAGAGTCATAAACTGTCATCTTCTTCTACTCAACTTACTGGTTGTAAGATTAGAACAGTTCGGTATCAATGAATGAAGTCTTCGGTAGTATTTTCCCAGTTTTCCCCAAACATAAGATGTAGAAGTTTTTTGATATCAGCAATCTTTTCTTTTGAAATTGGGTGAGATAGAGGAAAATTAGGAATCATAAACTGGGAGCGGACTTTCCATTGAAACACCGTTTGAATGGGGATATGAAGACTTATGTATCATCTTCAAAGCGGACTCCAATATATTCTATATTTAATTTTATCGTTTTATTTAAAGATAATGCAGAACTTCTTAAACGGGAAACTCGTTTCGCAAAATTCATGAATGAAATGACAAGTAAACTCACGTTGCTATAGTAACTAAGTAGTATTTAGCGTTTTCCTCGCCAACTGTAATTAAAAATTTGAATTTTAATCTTTAATATTTTAAAAATTGAAAAATAACGCTTATTTTCCGCAGAAACATCATGCGTGCGATACATCATTGGAAAGCTAAAAATATGCTCTTTTCAGTAACATCATAATAAAGTATAGTTTGTATTTAAAAAAATACAACTTAATGTTATATCTCAAAAATTATCAGCTATGTTAAAAATTTTTCAACGGCAGTATATTCTACTCAAAAAAGTGTCTTAAGAAGAAGCATTAACTTCATTTCTCTAATTTCAAAAATAAACGAAATATGAGCATTTTTTGAAATCACTAAAATTTGACTTGTTGGCTATAACTTAAAAACAAAAGAAGATAGAGATTTGGTCTTTACGGGATTGGATTAGTCTCGCAAAAAGAGACCGGAACATGGTACCTACTTTTTTTGTATCTCTTATAGTTTCTGAGATAGCCTATAATAACACCCAAATTTGCCCACCCTGTACAATCGGTTTGTATGCAACGGAATGCAGGTATAAAATCAAAAACGCAAAAACAAATCGATACAAGTGAGAATGAACAAGAAGACGAAGAAGTTCATCCACTCAACGAAATCGTAGCAATCAATTCTTTACATACATCTAAAATTTTATTACCAATAAACGAACAAACTAAAGGAAATGCGATATGGAACTGGATACAGGCGCAGCTGTTTCTACAATTTCACTGCAGCAGTTCAAAACGATTTGCCCCAATACACCCATACATCCTACAAATGTAAAATTACGTACATATACAGGGGAAATCATTCATCCTACTGGTACAGCAATGGTAAACATAAGCTACAATAACCAAAATACAGAAGGCACAATATATTCTTTACCTCTACAAGTTGATGCATTCTTTGGAAGAGATTGGTTACGAAAAATAAAAATAAATTGGCCAGATATTAATATACAAACAAATACAGAATTATATACATTTTTGAATACCTATGGTGATGTATTGTCTGATGAGTTAGGAGAAATTCTAAATACAGTTACAAACTGATTGACCAAAATACTCAACCAATTTTTTGCAAACCAAGACCACTACCGTACGTTTTACAACCGAAGGTGGAAGAAGAGTTGGAGAGATTGGAGAGAGAAGGAATCATCGAGAAGACAATTAAATCATCATGGGGCACACCAATAGTACCAATTTCAAGAAAAGACGGAAGAATCAGATTATGCGCGGCTTATAACATTACAATTAATAAATATTTACAAGACGATCGATATCCAATACCAAGAATAGAAGATGTTTTCAACAGAATGAGGGGTGGCAAGTATTTTTGTATACTGGACGTGAGCAATGCATACCTCCTTGAAGAAGGCACATCTTCTAACAAAGTTAAGAGGAAATAAAGAGTAAATACAAATTGCATACAAAAGTGTGAATTTTTTAAATAATGTGTTTTTTGCAAAAAAGGAATAACATTTTTTATGAAAAGAAAAATGGCAACAGTTGTGTCATTTTGGAAACGTTTCTAGTTCTAGGTCTACTGTTAGTTCTAGTGACAGTGTAAGTGTAAAACTAGAACTAACACTAGACCTAGAACCAAAAACATTCGGATTTAGCCATGCGTCTCTTAAGAGGGAAAATCAGAGTTATCATAAAGACGTTATCTTTTCCAAGCAAAACTTTTCCTTTGCAAAACTACCCAATGCCACTACTATTAAGCTATATTGCATTTTATGTGGGACAGTGCAAGTGCATAGTAGTTTCGTAACTATGGTAACTACATTCATGTATGTATGTAATGTATGTAAGCAAACGGGAATGCATGCGTTCCCGCACACCGTCCTTACGCCCCATTGGATCCCTTGTGCATACTCCCAACATAACCTCTTTTCACATCAACCAGCTTAGGGAATTACCGAAGGCCAGGATATTCCTCAGAGGTAAGTTCCTGATATCATCTGTGGTCGGCCATGCCTCTCGTTTGTTACCCGTAGAGCCGGAGTGCCCCTTGATCCATTGGATAGTGACACGATTGTGTTTCTTGGCTTCTTCCAGTGCTAGATGGCAGTCCATTATTAGTGCACACGTTATCTTAACGCTGCTTAACGCTAAAACAGATTGCCTACTGTCTGTATAAATAGTATAACACTTACCGCATTCGTTGGAGTCAACAATATAGTCAGCAGCAAGTTTGATAGCGGTCAGTTCCGCTTGTATTCGAGGATGACGGGAAAAGATCTCCGCTCCCGCCCCGTTCCGTCTTTTTGAGCCATCAGTGTAGATTTTTAAGGTCTTATTCGCATCTACTACTGTGGGACTGATGTAGGTGAGGTAATTTCTTGAGAAAACGCTTTTGCTGACAAGCAGTCCGTCTTGCACTCAAGTGAGGGTGAGTCCAGTACAACCCTCCTCCAGAGCGTCGAACTGCCGCCAGTGTCCTCATCCTTCATGATTCCTACCGATTGTAGTCTTTCCATGGTTACCAGCGCCACCTGCTGAATATGTAGATTAAGTGATGGCAGGTTAAGCATGACTTCCATGGCCGCGGTGGGAGTAGATCGCAGCGCACCTGTAACAAAAAGACACGCGAGTCTCTGTATCCTATTTAGCGCGGTGGTGGCGATGGACTTAGAAGTTCTGTTAAAGTAAGTTCTGTGTAAGTTAGCATTGGTCGGATTACCGCCGTGTAAATCCATAGAGCTATCTTGGGGACAACCCCCACGTCCTCCCGACAACCCTACGGCACTGGCCGTAAGCGACGCATGCTTTTTTTACTCTATTATCTAGGTGGGATTTCCACGTTAACTTGCTGTCTAAAATTAAGCCCAAGTACTTAACCTCTGTAGACAGTGTAAGTGGAGTGTTAGCGAGCATTGGCAGTTTGGGGTTGCCTATGTTGCGCATACGTGTAAAAATAACCATCTCTGTCTTCTTGGGGTTAACGGAGAGGGATTGTTTAATACACCAGTTCTCAGTTATATTGAGTGCTTCCTGCATCCTCTCAAGGAGTACCTTAACGTACTTCCCTCGAAAGAGGATTGCCAGGTCATCTGCGTAGCTAACGGTTTTAAAGCCAGCTAGTTTGAGCCGTTTCATCAGGCTATCCAGGGTGAGATTCCACAGAAGTGTGGTAATAGCCCTTTGTAGGGTGGCGTGGCCAGCCCTTAATTTAACGATTCTATGCCTTAGAGTGCTCTCGATCCAACCACATAGGGTTGGAGGAACGTTATGCTCTAACAAGGCCTCGTTTATTCCGGAGAAGGTGGTTTTGTCAAAAGCGCCTTCCACGTCAATGAAGACAACCAGGGCGGACTCTTTGTGGTACATTCATATATTGCTAGTTATATGAAATTGCGTATTTGTCTAATTATCTTGGCAGGAAGCCAACGAGTTGTGCTAAGCTAACGAGTCGAGCTACTCAAACTGTTTTCGGTCTTTCTGGAATTTTCTTGTTTTTGACCATATCCTTTATCTTTTAATAATCAACATCGTGAGATCATTGGATCACTCTGGATAATCTGTCAGAATGTTTTTTTAACACCAATTTTCTATGAATGTCGTAGTTATCGCACATAAATAGCACAATACGAGTTACTCACTTAGATCTTACTTGCAAGATAGAACTCAGAGAGTAAAAATAAATTTTAGTTACAGCTCACATGGAAAACTATCCTGTGATGAGCCCCAAGGTACAGTTCTGGGCCCACTCTTGTTCTTAATTTGTATTGATGATCTTTTGAAAGTTAGATTAAATTGTAAAATGATATCTTACGCAGACCTCTTGTTTAAAAACCCAATATGGTGAGATCTTTTATTTTTACCCAGAGACGATATATTCTTCAACTTTGAGAAAACTAGTTTCATCACTTTCTCCATACACACTGATTCTCAACCTACAGTCAACGACTTCTGTCAACAAATTGATTATGATTGTCCTAAAATTATTAGAGTTAAGATAAATATCCATGTTGCAAGTAAAATTTGAATATAGAATTAAATAAAACAAAATATATTAACTTTGCACTTGCATAAATATTTTAATCGGGACCGGTTTCGAATCTATCTTAGATAGATTAATTGCAATATTTTTACTTCTATATAGTTTTCGGCTGAGGATGGAGTTGTAAACTTCGAAACCGGTCCCGATTAAAATATTTATGCAAGTGCAAAGCTAACATATTTTGTTTTATTTAATTCTATAAAATTATTAGTTCTGTGAAATATCTCGGCGTTGTGGTGGATCAGTATTTCAGGTGGGATGTCCATATTAGCAATACGTGAAAAAAAAATTAATATCAATAATGTTCTTGATAAAAAAGCTGTCACCTCATGTGTTAAGCGCTTTCATGAGGAAATATTACTTTGCGATGGTTGAGGCAAATTTGAGATACGACATTATTGCTTCGGGATATTTACTTAGAAAAGTTACGCACAATTCAAAGGTTGATTTTAAAAACTTTACTTAATGTGGATATAAGATTCTAAACTCATCAATTACACAGGCTGACAAATTTTTAAACCAAAGACTAGACTATGGGCTATACATATCAAAAGTGTAAGTTTATATGAAACATTTGAATGTCTTCAGGTAAAGTGCCATTTCCGGTTAGTGGATTTGGTCCAAAAGTTGTTTAAGAGCTTTCGATTTTGGTTTAATAGCTATATACCAACGGTAACTTATTGCGTTTTTAAATTATCGTGTTTACACACATTATTACATACGAATGTACGTACATAAATACGCACAAGCATTTTCTGGGAATGGTCAATATCAGGACTCAGGGGACCTCAAAACGTGTATATCCATCAAAATGTCGAGGTCGAATCTTTGCACGATTACAATACTTTGTCTCATATACTTCGTATATAGTGCGAGAAAGTAAAAATTAATTTACAATATTTTTCTTTGATATACTTTATAACAATGAAACTTCATAACTTTCACTTATTCTCGAATATTTTTAAATTAATTTATTTTTTATTGTATTTAATTTTGTATTTTTAAAACTTCTTTTCTATTTATAACAGTTTAGATGTTATTTTAGTTTCTTATGATAACTATCGCGCATCAATTCAAACGATCACTTAACACTCTTACGCTTATATTGAGCAGCGTTATCGTTTCTTTTCAAAGACAAGCAGTAGTCAGCCATCATTCTTTCATCCCATCTACCTTGATAGTGTCGCTCTTTTTCTTTCAAAACCTGATGGAATGGTTCACCAATTTTTCGCTGAAGGCTTCTACATTTTCCTGAAAGTAATCCAAATGGGAAAATAGGAAATGTAGCTTCAAACTCATTAAACAGCCTAATTTTTTAAAGTTTAATAACATTGTCGATACAATGCTTTCATATTGTGGGTCCCGATGGTTGCCCAAGAAATTTTGTACAACTTCTTAACTTAACCAAGCATTTTTTACGTTATCTGTTATTGTTCTTATAAAATCGTCATCTTTCATTAAGTTTCTTATATCAGGCCCCATGAAAATACCTTCCTTAACTTTAGCATTACTTAAATTTTGAAATGCAGACTTAAGGTATTTAAAACAGTTTCCATCAGTATTTAAGGCTTTTACGAATTGTTAGATCAAGCCTAATTTGATATGGAGTGGAGGTAACAAAATACGCTTTGTGTCAACAAGACTCTTGTAAACAACATTGGTGGAACCAACTTTCCAATCAAATCTTTCAGGCCACTTTTTTTTAATCCAATGTTGTTCTCGGGCCCGACTGTCCCAAATGCAGAGAAAGCAAGGATTTTTTTGTATTTCTTGATTGTAAACCAACCAAAATATTGATCATTTTAAAGTAGTCACCACATATAAACCAGTTGTGGATGTTGTAATTGATTTTTTCGAGTACAAATTGAAAGTCTTCGTATGATTCTTTTTGCCTGGTGGAATGACCAATTATTCAGTTATGGAGCAACACTGCTTTAAGGCGTTCTTTAGAAGAATCTATAAAGAGAAGCCAGTTGTAGCGCATCACGCACTCTTATTATTTTTATATAGAAACATCATGTTATATCACCATGGGTTGTTATATCAACATAATGTATTTTCCCATGGCGATTTTGTTATAGTCATAAAATAATAAATAAACTGGTAGACAAACATAAAACAGTCTACCAAATACTCCATTTTAATTTTTAATATTTTATTATATGGTTAATTAATATAGAGTTACAAATAAATATACTCTATAATTGGTGACCCCGACTATTTTCAAAAAAGAAAATATATAATAATAATCATATAATAAATCTATAATAAACACCAATCGAAGAAGAATTAGAAGAAGACGAAATATACACATGGAATAAAAACGACAAGAAGAAATTTACCAGAAATACGGAATAAAGAAATCTACGACAAGAAGAAATCTGCGTTTCATAAAAGAAAAATCTACCTAAGAAAAATAAGAGAAGAAGAAACCTACTATTACAACTAATCATCATAATAACTGATTTTTGGGTGAGTGACAATTGTTTCTATTCCTCATAAGTCAGACATTATATTCTTCTAATTTTCAATCATTGATTCTTCGATACTAAACAAGGTTTCATTCAAAATGCCCGATAATAACGTTGGTGATACACAAAATTTTTCCGAAAATTTTTCTGCAGTGCGACTTCCACCTTTTTGGGTATCAAAACCTGAAATCTGGTTTACTCAGGTGGAAGCAAAATTTTCAATTTGTAATGTGCAGAATGACAAAGCTAAATACAATCTGGTGATTTCTAATTTACCGTTAGAAATCATTTCATCAGTTATTGATGTGATTAATAACCCACCAGACACAAACTTATATCCTTTTCTTAAAAAAACTTTAATTGATAGACTATCACAAAGTGAGGAGAAACGTCTGGATGATCTCCTGTCGGGTTCAGAGATGGGAAATCAAAAACCATCTGAATTCTTCCGAGGTATGATGGTTACTGCAGGTGGTTCTCAAGTTGTAAGTCAAGACTTACTTTTAAAACTTTGGAAGAGGAGGCTTCCACACACAATTTCAGTTGCCTTACTGGCCTCTGGAAAAAGTGATCCACTTGAATTACTAACGATGGCAGATAAAATTTGGGATTCTTTAAATTCCGGTCCTTATCCATCATTAAAAGTTTCAGAAATTACGCCTGCCCAAAATTCACATTCGACGCATGATTTTCCTTTATTAAAAGCCATCAGTGATTTAACTTCAACTTGTCAAACTTTGTTGCAAACTGTAACACAACAACACACATCTATTGCATCTATTCAAAATAAAATAAATAACTTACAACAGAGTGTTGAAGATATAAATTCTTTACAACGTCAGTGTTGTTCACATTGTCGTTACAATGACAATTCTTCATTTCGTTCGCGCAATCGTACTCCTTCTCGAGAACGTTCAAACATTTGCAAATTTCATAGCAGATATGGTACCAAAGCTTATAGTTGTGAAGGTACTTGGTGTAAATTCCATAATTTAATAAAAAATAAACCAACTACATCCTATTCAAATTCAAAAAAACTAATTAAAGTTTCGATAGAAAAATCCTCACCTTCTTCAAAATCAATTAACCAAATATCTTCCAGACTTTTTGTATATGATAATAAAATTAACCTGCGATTTTTGATTGACACCGGAGCTGACATTTCTGTCATTCCAAATAAATTTTATCCCTTAAATCAAAAAGACTCACAGTCCATACTTACTGCGGCTAACGGTTCTGTAATCGATACTTATGGTAAAAAATTACTAACCGTCTCTTTAAATTTACGAAGAAATTTTCCTTTCGTTTTCACTATTGCGAATGTTACAAAACCAATTATTGGAGCTGATTTCCTCAATAAATTCGCCATTTTAGTTGATATAAAAAATCGACAATTGATTGACTCAAAGACCACTTTATCTACTTATGGCACGTTAGCCAACTCAGAAATTTCTTCCCCTAAATTATTTTCTATCGAAACTGAATTTACAAATCTTTTAAAATCCTTTCCAAATTTAACCACTATTCCAGATTTTAATTTACCTGTTAAACATAATGTTAAACATTATATTATAACCGATTCACATCTTCCATTTTGTAGGCCGAGACGACTTGACAAAACTAAATTTGCAATCGCCAAAAGAGAATTCAATGATATGGTAGAACTCGGTATTTGTAGATCATCTTCTTCTTCTGTTGCTTCACCCTTACACATGGTACCTAAAAAAGATTGTCAAGACTGGCGTCCTTGTGGCGACTATCGTCAGTTAAATTTAGTAACGGTACCAGACAGATACCCATTACCTCATTTGCAAGATTTTAATTTGAACCTTCATGGTTGCACAATTTTTTCAAAAATCAATCTTGTACGAGCGTATCACCAGATACCAGTAGCAGAAGAAGATATCTACAAAACCGCTATCACTACCCCTTTCGGTCTCTATGAGTTCTCTAGAATGCCATTTGGGTTAAAAAACGCAGCCCAAACGTTTCAACGATTTATAAATGAAGTAACTTCCGGTTTAAGTTTCATTTTTGTCTACCTGGATGATATCCTTATTGCTAGTAAAGACAAAAATGAACATTTAATTCACCTTCGACAACTTTTTGAAAGATTAGACAGTTTTGGAATCAACATTAAACCGTCTAAATGTGTTTTTGGAGTAAGTTCAATAGATTTTTTAAGCCATCATATATCTTCCAAAGGGTCTCGTCCAACTCAATCAAAAATTGAAGCAATAAATAATTTTCCTCAACCTCAAAATCTGAAAGAACTCCAAAGATTTCTTGGAATGATCAATTTCTATCACAGATTTGTACCCAATTTTTCTGAAATTCTTGGACCCTTGCATTCTCTTTCGACCACACTTTGCAAAAATAATCAGAAGCAAATTACTGTGTGGACAGACGAGCACACCAACTCTTTTTCACGTGCTAAAGATCTATTATCTCAGTCCGTATATATCGCGCATCCAAATCCTTCAGCCAATTTGACATTAACAACAGATGCCTCTAATACAGGTATGGGTGCAGTTCTGTCTCAGGCTATTAATAATACGACCCAACCCGTTGCTTTCTTTTCAAAAAAGTTATCACCTAGTCAAATAAATTACTCAACTTTTGATAGGGAACTTTTAGCTATTTATTCATCTATTAAATATTTCAAACATTTTTTATACGGCAACCAATTTACAATTTACACTGATCACAAACCGTTAGTTAATTCCATTCATTCCAAATCAGATAAAACACCAAGACAAACACGTTATCTTCATTATATATCTCAATTCACTTCAGACATCAGGTATATTAAAGGCGATTCTAACATTATTGCAGACACAATGTCACGCATTAATATAGAATCCCTCAATTTTTCTTATCCTGATTTAAAAGAGATTAAACATGCTCAATCTACAGATCTTCAGTTACAACATCTCTTACAAGCCCAATCGCGAGGTAATACTAATTTTACACTCGTTGAAGAAAAATCAGTTTTTCCTGATATAACTCTTTGGTGTGATGTCTCAACATCCATTCCTAAAATTTATATTCCCGAAAAATTTCGCAAACAAATTTTCCAAAAATTTCACAATGTTTCACATCTTGGTATACGTGCAACTCGTCATTTATTAAAGATGCGTTTCTTTTGGCCCCACATGAGTAAAGACATTTATCTTTGGACTAGATCATGTATACCATGTCAAAAAACTAAAATTAATAAATATACAAAATCTCCTATAGAGCATATAAATGTTCCACAAGGAAGATTTCAACATATACATATAGATCTTGTTGGACCTCTTACTCCTTCTTCTGGTTATTCATACATTTTAACTGTTATTGAACGTTTTACTCGATGGCCAGAAGCTTTTCCGGTTATAGACACTTCAGCAAGCACCATAGCAAATACACTTTTTCAAAATTACTTTTCACGATTTGGTATTCCGCACACAATTACTCATGACAAAGGGCGACAATTTGAATCTCAACTTTTTTCAAAATTTGCCATGTTAATTGGTACTACACAAATTAGTACTTCTGCTTATCATCCGCAAAGCAATGGAATTTTGGAGAGATTTCATCGTACACTCAAAAATTCCATTGTTGCACGTGGTAGTAGCAACAGGTGGTTTCACGATCTTCCAATAATTTTATTAGGACTCAGATCGTCTTTAAAAGAAGATCTGGGATGTTCTTCTGCTGAACTTGTGTTTGGACAACCGCTTCGTCTTCCAGGCGAATTCTTTCTTAAGTCAAACTCTTCGATAGACACAGATCAACTTCTTATTAGCCTGCGTGAATCTTTTGCAAACTTGAGACCAACTCAGACTAACTTTCATTCAAAATTAAAACCTTTCATACACAAAGAATTGTTTAAATCAAATTTTGTTTTTGTAAAAATTCAAGGAATAAAAAATTCTTTATCGTCCAGATTTGAAGGTCCTTTCAAAGTTATTAAGAGAATGGATAAATACTTTGTTATTCTAAAGAATAATCGCCACACTTCAATACATATTGATCATTTACAACCAGCATTCTTGTTGAATGAAACCTTGCATGATATTAATACTGTTAAAGAAAATCCTAAAAAAGTAAAATTTTCCTTTTTATAATTTAAACAAATACTTATTATTTCAACGTATATAATGTCTTTCTTGTGCAGACTAAAGACAATTGTTACCACCCCCTATGGATTTCCTTTCCTTCTTCGTTCTTTTTATTTCTATGTTTGAAACATCGTCATTACTTTAAATTTTTAATTTTTATTGAAGGGGGGAATAATTGTAGCGCATCACGCACTCTTATTATTTTTATATAGAAACATCATGTTATATCACCATGGGTTGTTATATCAACATAATGTATTTTCCCATGGCGATTTTGTTATAGTCATAAAATAATAAATAAACTGGTAGACAAACATAAAACAGTCTACCAAATACTCCATTTTAATTTTTAATATTTTATTATATGGTTAATTAATATAGAGTTACAAATAAATATACTCTATACCAGTCATCGGACTTATACACATCTACTTGATATGTATTGATAAGTCCTTCTATATCATTACAATAAACTAAGGAATTTTCACTAGAAAAATATTTCAGAAGTTCCTCATCTCTTCTTCTGTACGCTGTAATTTTTGTTCCGGGTAACAACATGTTCCTCTCTTTAAGTCTTGAAGTCAATAATTCAGCTGAATCTTTAGAAAGAATAAGATCGCGAATAAGATCATCTAATGAATCTTGATCAAAAATTTCAGGGTCTTTGGCACTAACAGAATCCTCATAATCACTGTTCTTTTTACTTTCAACAGAACTCATTTCTTCCAAACAACATTCATGTTTATTAGGTGGTACTTTGTCTAATCTCGCTATTTTTCCTTTCTTGGCTGGTGTTACGCTTTGTACGTTAGAATATAATATGTTTCCTTTATTTTTTTTTATTACAACCTGTTATTCACAGGCACAGAAGTAACAGTCTTCATTGTGATCCTTAGGCTCGTACCACATGGTTGGTGTAATGACAACTTCCTTTTTCATATCGTTCCAATTAATCAAAGTTAATCTACAAGTAGTACAAATAGATGTAGGTACCCACGGTTTAACTAAATTTCTCATAGGTATGTTGTAACATTCTACAAATTTTTTTAATCCATTCATTAATGGTTCTGCGATAAGGACGTGTTTCGAAGTTTCCGCAAAAAAGTCACTAAAGAAAATTAAAAAAAAATTTAAAATTTTTGTGTAGAAAATCCAATATGGTTGTGATTTTCATCTTATAAAACGCTATAGAGCTTAAATAAAAAATAATATGTAAATTGTCTCTTTTTGAATGAATAAATCTCGTAAACAATCATTTTATTTTTGTAAATACTGCTATAGTTTTCCCATTAAAACTACAACTTTGCTAACAAACCAAATAAATTCATAAAAATTAACTGGATTTTGAATGTCCAGTTTCTCAATTGAATACTTCCTGGTTAAAAGATAAATGCATGGTTAAAAATTTCAACTTTAAAGCTTCATTTTTAGATATTTGATCACATTTTCGCATATTTGTTTTACTGTGCGTCAACATCGCTAACTTGATGTAACTCAACATCAGTTTATCAAGGACAGAGCAAACCGATGTACTTATTAATTTCAACAGATGATATCTCGAAGAAGAAAAAAGATATTTAAGTAATTAAAAAAGAGTTTTAAACAGGAAGGGTAATAATTTCAAAACTTCTAAAAAACAATTGTTTTTATTAACTCCCTCATGTGAACTATAACCACAAATACGACCAGAAACCACATTTTTAACATATTTTGGCTAAGATATTTTGAAAACCTTACGTGTTGAAGCATTTTTGAGGTTAAATTTGGATTTAGAACGTGAAAAACCTTCGGGATAGTATAGTCTAGTTATTGGTTTAGAAAACATTTAAATTTTTGTCGGCCTGTGTTATTTATAAAATATGGGGTATTATCAATGAAACATTTTCTTGAACTAGTGTTTGGAATTTAGACATTATTCGCGTAGGAGCATTATTGGAACGCGGAGTGTTGTGGAGAGGACTTGTGGAAAATCTTAACGACATGATGAATGAAACTGGTAATTTCTTGTGACTTGATTTCTTATCAAATTGTTACTTAAAGACAAAAATTTAAAAAAAGCCTTTTAAACTTATCCATGATACATTCTCTTTTTTTGTAAAATAATCTGATTAAGATAATATTTGTATTTCTACCTGCCCCAGCTGATAAATGCTTTTGTAAATATTTCTCTAAGATGCTTACTTCCTGTGGGCGAAAATATCCCAAGATATATCGTCATGTTTAAAATTATCAAAGCGATTTGAACCATTCAAAGCCTTAGTTACAAATCTTTATAAACCGATTTTTAAACATGACTTCTCTTTAAAATGTAAATACAATTATTGTATACTCAATTTACTATAGCATGTATTGTATAAATGCCTAAGCGGATGAGGAAAAGGCTATTAAAGGGGGCAATTGAGCAGAGACGCTCATACAATCGACTTCTAAACACGCGACCTGCTCTTACTTACACTATACTTCAACAATAAACGTTTCACCGGGTGTTTATCTACTTAAACAAACAATGTTACGTTTACCTACCGTTTCTATTCTACTATAGTCTTTAAAAATTATTGTTTTTTTATAATTTTTTGTCGAATCATTTTTATACTACCAATTAACAACGTATTCTTTACATTTATTGACGTCAATTGTTTGATAAGTTTCAGATAAGTTTCATTTCGTTTTATTTCAACGCGAAAATACTTTTTGATTATCTTTTCACTGTTCATTGTGTTAGATATTTACAATAACTTTCGTTGATCTTTAGAACTATAAAAATATTAAAGCAATAAAAGTTAGATAAAGATTTTTTTGATTTTTTCATTAACAATTAATGATAAAATTTAATCTTTTATGAAAATAATAAAATTTATTTATCCTTAATACCTGTTAGTTATGCAACATTACTTGCATCTTTTAAGTTTTATACAAAATTATTATGCAACCCAAATTACAAAACAAATTGTCAAACATCAATGAGATTTTTATAGGTTAGTTTTCCTAACCTCACTTAACCTAACAAAAATTCTTTAAAAAAATGTCATTATTAACAAAAAGTAAGTTAAATTAAATAATTTAACCTTAATTACACCTTAATTATCTATTATATTCTTATAAAGGCGCATTCGAGATCATTTTTCCCAGTATTTTCTCAAAAACAATCACACCGTCAATTTTTGTCACTCAAACTAGGAATTATGCAGCTAGAAAGGGTTACAGGGAGCAAAAGGCTAAGTCAAAAGTAAAAGTTGAGGTGACAAAATCAAAGTTTCAAGTTAAAAAGAAGGAAAAGTAAGTTATCCTTAAAAATGTTAAATAAATTGATATAAAATTTTTTTTGTTATAAATAAGTTTACCACAAAAAGGTTCAACACGCAAATTTGACGATTCATGGAAAAAGTTAGCCTCAGATAATGTTTACCCTCAAAAATATTATCAATGGCCTGTTTATAATTTCGAAGATGCAATTAAAGCCCATCGTGAAACTCATCACCCCCAATTATACAACCAACCAAATGCTTATGTTCATGTTACTGTTGATTTGAATATGGCTGGGGAGAAAAAGAATAAATTCTTAGAGAATTTTACAAGGGTGGCATTTGCCCCTCATAAATTTGAACATGGGGAAGAAAGAACAATTATTGCTTTCACCAAGTTACCAGAAACAGTTCCCCAATTAAAAGAAGCCGGTGCTTTACATGCTGGTGGTGTTGAGTTAATTAAACAAATTCAAAATGGTGCAATTAACATACAAGATTTTCAATACGTCATCGCCCATCCAAATATTTTACCAGAACTAACTGTTTTGAGGGGGTTAATGAAGAAAAAATTCCCTCAAACTAGAAGTGGAAATTTAGAGGTTGATTTAGTAAACACCACTTTAAAATTTTATCATGGGATTAATTACACTGGAGTTAAAGATGAGTACGAGAAGGATTTTGGTACAATTGATACAAGAATTGGAACGGTAAAAAATTATTGATATCTTTTTAGTTGATTTATTAAAATAATATGGTTGTAGCTGAACATGGAACCTTCTGAATTAGAAGAGAATTTTTCTTATTTTATTAATGATGTGTATCAACAAAGGCCTAAAAGAGCTGGTGGGTTTATAATGAGAACTGTTTTATGGAGTCCTCCATCTGGGGAAAAATTTAAAATCGATTATAATCTTTATCTTAAATCAACTGAGGAGACCAATAAAAGTAATGATGAGGTTGATGTGAATGAAGGTGAAGAGGTTGTTGAGGAGAAAGAACGTGTTGTTGCTGGTTAAAATAGTTTTTAAGAAAATTAAATAGAGAAATAAATAAAAATGTCAAATTTTTTTAATTTTGTTTATTAAGTGTCAAAGCACATATTCATCTTTGATTCATCTTATAATAAATGGGCATACTAGGACTTCTTCTTTAGCCCTTGAGTACATGATTAAGCGACTTATTAAGTATCTAGTAGTAGAATTTCTGACAAACTTTGCAAACAGTCAAAATAAGACTTCTCAGTATAGATAGGCTCAAACTGTTGAAAATTGTATGGTGCGATTATACAGGATGTTTCTGTAAGTCGTGGCATAAATTTAACCACAAATACTAGAGTCAAAATGATGATTCATGTAAAAATTTTTGAAGAAAATATTCTAAAGTTTGATTTTTATTTTATATAGAATTTAAGTCTAACTAATTTTGGTCCTTGGCCATCTTCAGACACTCTACAAATAGATTAACATCTCTCATCTTATCCATTTTACAAACGAATTTCGTAATATTTCTTTTTCTTTTGTTAAAAAAGATCACATATCAAAGTCGAAATCAGATTATTAGTTACTAATTTACAAAATTAAAGTTTAAAAAGTTGTAAAATGAAATTAAGGACAAAGTTATATGATAACTAACTTCAGGTTTAAAATATCAACCTCAATATTGACATCATTGAGGTCTTATATATAATCTAGAGAGCGTATGTGGTGGTGGTGGGGGTAATCAGAAAGTCAGACATGTTGGATGTGCCGACCTGACTATAGTTTCAAGTCTCTATTGTACCTACAATTATAACCTCACAATTCTCATAAACATATTGTTATTTTTATTAAAATTTGATTTTTGTTGAAAGTTTTCGAATTCTTTTCGTTTTGACATATGTTTTTTATAATTTGCTAAGTTGGACGATTATTTACAACAGTCCATAAAATGTTTCTGGTTAGTTGACTTGGAATTAACAATTGAAGACCTCGGTATAAGAAGGGGACAACTCCTTCTGCTCCTTCTCTTGATAAATGAAGCTACTCCCTTCTTGCACCGAGGTCTTCAATTGAAGTTCAAGTAAAGTTTATTATTAAGGACTGTTCCTTAAATATTTTCTTCTTAGTTTGTTAATTATAAGAGTCATGGCTAAAAATTATTAAGTTCTTTTAAAATATCATATAATTAATAATTATTTATCAATAAATATTAATGTTTTGTTTTGGTTATTATTTTCTGTCTTTCCAGTTTATAAATAATGTAAATTCTTGCATAAGTATATATAAGAATTTCGAATTTCCTGCTAAGTTGGTACATCTATATAAGACCTCAATGATTAACATATTTGTAGTCTTCATTAAAAATCTTTTAAAATGAGTACAAACACGACATATTTATCTTCAATATTAATGTCAACGTCAATTTTGACATATTTGTAATCGTCGTGAAAAATCCTTTAAAATGAGTCCAAACATGATACGTTTAATTCCAATATTACTCGAGATATAAGTAACTTCCGGTTAGGAATGTCAATGTCATTTTGACATATTAATTTTTATAAAATGTCTTAATATTTGTCACAAAAACAAAAATATAATAAAAAAAAAAATAAGGCTGGTAGTAATATTTAAAAATTAAATTGCAACTATCTTCATTGTTGCTAACTTCGGGTTTAATGTTTTTTATTCCAACTTTTTTGTTTTTTGAGATAAGTGCGGATAAAGGTTTTTTAATGAAGATGATAAATATGTCAAAATTGACATTGACGTTTCAAACCGGAAGTGACTGTATCTCCATTAATATTAAAGTTAAATAGGTCGAGTTTGGACTCATTTTAAAGGATTTTTTATGAAGTTGACAAATATGTCAAAATTAAAAGTTAAAAGTTCGAACTTTTGAATTTTTTGAGATAAATGCGTCATGTTTGGGCTCACTTTAATGGTTATTTTATGAAGATTACGAATATAATGATAAAATTAAAGTTGACATTTTTCAGTTTTTTTCACGACTAAACCCGAATGTTTCTAGTTCTCGTTCTAGTTTTAGTTCAATAAAAATATAGTAGTATAACATACAGTAAACTTCTAGATACCGAACACCGATGTAACGAAATTATCATTATTGCCAACCAAAATTTTGCCACAAATGTCTTAAACACATTTTATATGGCACTTTTTTCATTATAATGAACTACGAACAATTATTTCATCCGTAGAATATAATTTCAATGCAAACTATTATCGTAATTGAAATTTAAAAATTTTTCTTGTCTACTCAGTCTAAACCATATTCCAGCTAGTTTTTAGTGTTTAGCTTTGGAAGTAGACGAGTTACGACTTACTTGCTTCGCAAACGTTTCGGGTTGAAGCCAAGATGTATCAAGATGTTTTTAATATTAATGAGACTGGTATTTCTTTTAATCTAATGCCAAACTGTACTTTGGATTTTAAATTCAAAAAATGTTATGTGGGCACTAAAAGCAAAGAAAGAATAACAGCAGTTTTTAAATTAAAACTATGGATAGTAGGAAAATCAAAAAATCCAAGATGTTTAATTAAATTCGATCGTCCCCATTTGCTATGTCATTATACTGCTCAGAAAAATGCCTGGGTAACTTATGTAGTATTTCGAGAATGGTTTCTTCGTTTTTAACGCAACATGGCAGCTCTAGACAGAAAAGTGTTGTTAACAATGGACAATTGTCCAGCACATAACGTTATGGGAATTGATTTGCGCAATGTTAACGTCGTTTATTTTCCAGCTAACACAACAAATGCACTGCAATCTTTTGATCAAGGAATAATTGCGGTTATGAAGAAACGATTTGTCGATTGATGTAATTTACCACGATGATCTTTTTATACGTTAGGTAGCACAATGTTCAACGCAGATAACATATTCGTCTTGGTATCAAAGTCTGGTTAACTGACTTCTGCTCATATGAAAAATTTGCTACAAAATGTCTATTTCCCAAACACTGGACCCAAATCATTACTATTATTGGATTGTTGGAGTGGCCACTGCCTTGAAATTATTAGTGAAGTAAGTCCATCGGATGTTAAGTTTAAACATATGTCTATACCTATGTATTTGGTTTTAAAATATGGAAAAATTTCATTAGAAGATTTTCTGATCATGTTATTCTCTACCAATACGATGTCAATATGCATCAGCGCGATAATATTTTAAAATTGTAATCCCTAACGCATAACCAGTTGTCTTCCCCACGATTTATTAATGTTTTTAAATACGCGTGGTTTGCATCTGGATATACAGAGGAGAGACCAGAACAGTTTGAAAATCCCGTGGAGGTTTGCTTTTTTTAAAAACTTATAAAATATACATATAGTTTAATTGATAATGAATCATTAATGTTGAATTTGATTTATTTATGGTTTTATTGGGAAGACATTTATAAAAAAAGTCCATATTCGTCCATATTAAACACTTCATCAGGCTGATAATCTTTCAATATTGCCAGCCATTTGGGTTACCATTGATCACAAACCGTTTCTGATCGTGAAATTGCTTGAAAATCGTCAAGGCCCAAAATTTTTGCATATTCAATTGCTTTTTCTTTAATAAATGGTCCTGAGATCGGCACCTTTTGGCTTCGCATCATTGTTACCCACTTTAGCACTGCTTCGTCTATAGAATTAAACTTACACTATTTTAACTTTTTTCTTTCTTCTTTCCCAGCTTTTCCACTTCTTAAAACTGTTCCCCGATTTTTTATAATTGTCATTTTTCTGCATGCCAAGGTCGACATCCTTTGAAATGTTAATTTTGTCAGAGACACTTTCGCTTAGACATCGCTAAAATGAAATTACAGTAAAAGTTCTATCTCTACTAACCGCTGTCCCGCCGATCAGGTGCCTATGCAGAAACATAAAAGTACGTTTATACAGATTTGCTGTTATAGGCCCCATACACCTGCAAACAAATTGTATAGTGTATGGTGTTGGTTGATGCGTTGCGCAACTGGTTGCAGAAATTCAAACTTGTTTGAAATTAGTTGCGCAATAACGACAGTTTCATTGTACCACATAAAATGTAACAGCTTAACAGTACTGGCATTGGATAGTTTTGCAAAGGAAAGGTTATGTTTGAAAAAAGGTGACATCCTTATAACAACCCTGAGCTTTCGGTCGTCTTAAGATACGCAGGGCTAAACCCGAATGATTCTAGGTCTAGTGTTAACTTTACATTTTGTTCAATAAAAATATACCAGAATCTAACGGTAAATAACAATTAAAACTAGAATTAATACTAGATCTAGAAACATTAATGTTTAGCTGTTCGTCTCTCAAGACGGCTAAGTCCAAATGATTCTAGTTCTAGGTCTTGTGTTAGTTCTAGTGATAGTCCTACTGTAAAACTAGAACTAACACTAGACCTAGAACTAGAAAGTATCGGGTTTTGACCTATCCTAACATTCTTTCACGCTATGATTAGGGTTTCAAAACAAAACTGACCTATCCTAACATTCTTCACTCTTTAATTAGGGTTTTTTCACGGTTTAATTGGAATCAGAAGAAAACTACCTGTCTTAACATATCGTCGCGCTATAATTAACAACAATCTAGCGCTGAATAACATAAAAATTGTCTAAATGTATAATGAGTAGTTTATAGCAAGTCCAAGTTGTTCAGAACTACTGAAAACTGCACCAACATTGTCCAAAATTGTTCAAAATGTTTGGACATAGGTTCATAGCCATTTCATGTTGCTCAAAATGACTGAAAACTAGTTAAAATGTATAAGCACTAGTTTATAGCAAGTCCAGGTTGCTCAGAACAAATAAAACCTGCACCAACATTGTTCAAAATTGGTTCATAGCCATTCCATGTTGTCCAAAATTATTGAAAACTGATTGAGCATTGTGTAATACTTGTCTAAATGATTAATAACTAATCTAGGTTGCTCAAAAGAGCTATACTCGAATTTTTCTAATTTTTGGTGGTTCTAATGATCTAAAAGCAGCACTGAACAACAATTAAAACTAAAACTAGACGTAGAACTAGAATCATTCGGATTTAGCCGTCTTAAAAGACGTACGGCTAAACCCGATTGTTTCTAGTTCTAGGTCTAGTGTTAGTCTTGTATTATATTTTGTTATTCAGGACTAGATTATTGTATATTTTTATTGAGCTGTAACGGACACTGCTTTCCCCGTGTAATGTTTAAACTCTTCTTTTCATTCTCTGTATAATTACTTTATGGGTTTGGACTGTAATTTAATTAAAATCGCTTATTTAGTTATTTATATTAATCCGATATATCGAGGTTTTACTGTAATGTCAAATTATATTGACATAGACAAAGTAAGTAGGTACGCCTTGGTTTCTAGGGAAATATATTTTAGTATATTGCATCTTAAGTGAAATTCACTGTATAAGTGATGTTACCATGACCAATAATTCACCAAAAGTAGTGGGATGCATTCGTAAATAATTTTTATAGTCTAATGGTGAACTCAACTTAAGTTCTTTGAGAAGATTTGCGTGGTCACCACTCTCATCCATACTCTCTGCTGCGTTTTGCTTTTTCTAACACCATCTTCCGATGAAACAGTAATTATTATAGCTAAACAATCTGCTTTTTCAGATGGCACGTTTCTATGCGTACACAAGACAAGCAACTGAAGTTTGTATAATATTGTGTATAATGTATGGGTATGAAGAAATTCCTAAGGGTCTTTAAAAAAAAATTTGCTATGTAGAAGTTCGTTATGTAGAGGTCCTACTGTATGTGAAGACTTCGGAAAAGAAATAGAGGTAATATTTAAAGACAATATAAACCATAACAAAGAGTTCTGGATTACAGTTAAAAATCCAAGGAAAAAGTATGGCAAATCAGCATTGGAAATATCGGGATAGAGAAAAGCAAAATACTGGACATCTCGAGCAAGTATTACCAACGTAAGCTCAACACAAGAACCTCTGGAAATGGAGAGAGAACAAGCAATAACAGTGGAAGAAGTAAAGGAAGCGATACATAGGAATGGCAGAAGTGACAAAATCAGCACCGAGATGGTCAAACACGAAGGGAAAGAAATGGGGGAAGAGATCCAGAGAATATGCCAGGAGGCGTTGGATGGAAAAGACATACCTAGAGATTGGGAGGAAAATATCAAACCACTGCACGAGAAGGGAAACACAAAATATTGTAATATTTATACGGCCATCTGCTGGAAGTGAATGTGGGGAAGACAAGGATGATGAAGTTTTGTAAGGGTGGGAGAAAAAGAACAGAAAACTGTAGATGGGAGGGAAAAGAGATCGAGGAGGTTAGGGAGTATACTTACTTGGGGTATGTGTTCAGGGAGGACAACAGGGAGGGGTCGCATGTGATAGCTATGGCAAAAAAGGCGAATAAGGTGATGGGACAAGTATGGGGTTGGGGGAAGAGAGTCTTTGGAAGGAATGTGGCAGCGAGGAAGATTATGTTTGAAGGTCTGGTTAGCAGTGTGATGATGTATGGGGCAGAGGTATGGGGATGGAGAGAGCAGGCAATGCTGGAGGACGTGCAAGCTAGATACTGGAGATGGGTGCTTGGGTTGGCGAGAGAAACGCCGGGGTATATAGCGAGTGAAGAGGTAAAGGTGGATAAGGTCAGAGTGGAGGCGGGCAGGAGAGCAGTGAAATATGAAGAACGAATAGAAGGGAGGCTAAACTGCGGGATCTTGGGGGAGTGTTGGAGGGAAATTAGAGAGGGAAAGATCAGATATGGGAAAGGAGACAGAGACAACTATTATAGACGAGCGGGCTACTCGGTAACTGAGATAAATAGTAGACGAAGGGTATGTTGAATGGGTGCAGTGAGTTGAGGGAGGAGGAGTTGGACCGAGGTCAGATCTTAGGAGAGGGGGGAGAGGGGAAACGATTGATGAGAATCAATGGTTGTGGGGGTGAGGAGACAAAGGGATGGATGAGGGCATGATTAGGCCGAGGAGCCGAGGGTATGGAAATGGAGGAAGAGGGTAGAGGGTGAAAATAATATATTTATAAGATACAGGGTGATTCGGGAGAAAATGGAAAGATTTTAAGGACATGTCTAGGAAGCTAAAATAAGCAAAATAAGCCCATATGTTCAAATCCGATTTTCATTTGTTTGAGATATTTTGAACAATAATAATTTCAAAATTAAACCAAATTTATTACTAAACTAACAAACCAAAAAAACAAGTAGCATTAATTCACATTACATTTTCGAAAACTCCACCACCCACTTCGATACACTTATATGCGCGTTTATAAATGGACCTGGTAGCCAGTTTCAGTGAACGCTCTAATGAACGCCGCAACATTAAGAATACGATCTAGTAGCGCATCCCTTGTGTCCACTTTTCTAGCATAAACTAAGGACTTCATCCATCCCCAAAGACAAAAATCTAGGGGAGTGAGGTCCGGTGATCTCGGTGGCCAAGGGTGCGGGGCTCCTCTGCCAATCCAGCGATCGCCGAAATGCGTATTTAGAAAATTCCTCACATTATTTGAATAATGAGGGGGTGCTCCATCATGTTGGAAGATCATACGTTGTCGAATATTCAAGGTACATCGTCCAATATTTCCTCTAAATGGTCTTCCAAAAAATGTAAATAACCTTCCCCAGTAAGACGGCCATCCAACACAAAAGGACCAAACAACTGATCATTTAGAATGTCGCACCATACATTAATACTAAACCGATGTTGGAAATTGTGTTCTTGCGTGGCATGGGGATTTTCGTCCGACCATCGATGATTATTATGGTAATTGTTAATTCCATCTCGAGTAAATTGAGCTTCATCAGAAAATAATATGCATTTAAGTAATCTTCTGTTTTCACGAATCCATTGACAAAATTGTAGTCTTAATGGATAATCGCTTTCTTGGAGATTTTGTACTTTCTGCAAATGAAAAGCGTTTAAGCCTTGCCGCTTTAATGTTTTCCAAACCATTGTTTGTGGAATTTCAAATTGTATTGCCATGCGCCTTGTACTTATCCCTGGATTATTTTCTACAACATCCAGAATATTTTCTTCATGTTCCAAACTGAGCCCTTGCTGTTTTTCAGAAACAATGCTTGCACTTGGGAACATTCCACTTTCGCCAGCACGTGTAAAAACAGTTTGAAACACTTGCCTATTAGGAATTCTTCGATTCGGAAAACGACGTCGATACTCTTCTACTGAACGAACAGTATTACCATTACAAAAACCATAAACAAACACCATATCTGCATATTCTCTATGACTGAAAATGTGAGGCATTTTTATTATTTCGTAACAATTACAACTATCACTTTAATTAACATTTTGTTTCAAATTGACATATAGGATAACGTTGTCAAACATAACTTGATTAACTTTTTAAAAAGAAAAACCTAATTATCTCGGAAACAAATGAAAATCGGATTTGAACATATGGGCTTATTTTGCTTATTTTAGCTT
This sequence comes from Onthophagus taurus, assembly GCF_036711975.1. Taxonomy (NCBI): domain Eukaryota; kingdom Metazoa; phylum Arthropoda; class Insecta; order Coleoptera; family Scarabaeidae; genus Onthophagus; species Onthophagus taurus. The sequence continues at coordinate 4,796,140 of NC_091968.1, read as the reverse complement.
CCTAGACATGTCCTTAAAATCTTTCCATTTCCTCCCTAATCACCCTGTATATTAGAATGTATTAAGGGGAAAATTGTAAATATCAAAAACAATAAAATGCTTATATATACGGCCATCTGCCTGTAATCATGTATATATAAGATATACTGGAAGATAATCGAGGTAAGGATTAGACGTTATATAGATAAAGCCCTGCAGAAGGGATTAACAAGCGGCATACTGGAAAATAGGCAAATGCAAGATCATATATGGCATTCTCAACCTGAGTGCAGTGTTCATAGTATACCAAAGAAAACCATTTGGAAAATCATGAAAGGGACAGGAATACCTCACAAGTTGATCAAAGTTACAACAGCGTTCTAAAATACAATAACAGGAATAGTCAGAATAAGAATTTAACATTGTACATGTGTATGGCGCGAGCCTGGATGTGGGCCGAACATATGGTGAGAATGGAGAAAGGAAGGATTTAATATAATACATAAAAGATTCTAAATTCATAATGTTTTTATTTTATCTCTTATATTTATACATCCTTGTGATACACGTTACATATTTATATTTCTGGTAGCCGATTTTTCTGCTTAATTTGCCGATTTTTTATACATGCTCATGACGCGTAATTTTTTTTCTTCTGGTGCGGCTTTGTAAAAGAAAAAAATACGGAAAAATACCTCCACGGAATTCGACGGTTCAAAATATGGTAATATTTCGTCTCTTAATAAATTAACGCAATGTACAACATATACATAATATAAAGGGAAATGACTAGCACGTGTTATTATATAATTATTATATAATTTTATAATAATTTGTATATAATGATTTCAGATTAAAAAGGGAACATTTTCTAATTAATACGCACACAAAAAAAAATAATTAAATTAAAAAATCGATATTGAAAAAGATTTTTGAGACGCGGAAATTTTATTTTTTTTTTGTTTAATTTACTAATATTGTTTTAATTTTAATTTTCTTTTAATTAATGTACAAAATTAACCTACAATCGACGTTCTTTCGAAGACAGATTTTTTCTCACAACTGAAAGTTTACAGGAAGAATTTATTTATTTTTTTTTTTAATTTTAAAAAAGTATCATCACTTTTACTTCAATTAAAACCTAATAATATCTAAAAGTGAACGTACTCCTTTTATTTATTACATATTTAATTTTAATCTTCACGTTTTTTTTCCATTAATTCACTCTGGACAAATAAATTATGTGCACTTTACCAATTTTCGAAAGTATTATTTATAACTATGTACAAAGCGGGTCTTTAACGAGCCACTTTTTACCCCGATCATCAGAGTACCATAACCACCCGCGAATTATGATGATTATGGTGATTCGGATGGTGTTGATGCGGACTATCCGGATCACTTCCTTGCGGAACTGGCTCATTTTTAGTTGCATCCCCGTTCCATTTGCAAATATCTGGATTACTAATTTCTGTTAGTGACTTTAAAGCTTCGCAATTTGTTTCTTGTTGTTGTTGTTGAGTGTAATCAATACTTGGGGATCGATTATTTGGGGAAGAGTGTTGTTGTTGAATATGATTGTTTGATCCCCACATCAAGACGGTTTGTCTTGGTACTTCTTGAACCGTGGCTGTGGCGTTTACATTAATCGGAGAATAATGTTGGGTTGTTATAACCGAATCGTTGCTTTGAAGCATTGGGGAATCTTTTACATCTTCCATTTTTGGGGTTAAAAGTCCGCTGTTTGCTGGGGAAGTTGAATGGGTTGACATTCCATCGATTGATGATGGATGTTTTATTTTTCCGCAGGATGTTGATTTTAAATCGATTTGGGCGCTCATCACTTGTACTGGTTGGATGATTCCTGAAGATGGGCTTACGGAGTACGGCCAAGATACGTCTAGGCATTTCGTGGTGGTGTTAGCCACTACGTAACCTCTTGTGCTATCAACGTACGTTGGATATTTACTTGTGTTGCCATCAACAACTTGTTGGCATGAGTATATTTTATCTTCAACCGGCATAATCGCGGTTCTATACGTTGAGTGGTGACTAGCACTCGTTGATGTTGGATCGTATGTTGGAACTGAGCCTCGTGGCATCTCCAAGAAACCATTTCCTACGTAAGGAGTTGTCGCTGAAGTGTGATACTCTGGATAATACGTACTTAAAGGTCTGTATTGGAATAAATTTTCGGTTGTTGTTAAATATCGGTTATCCAACGTTGGGGATGGATATAAACTGTGTTGGAAGTTGGTGTGACTCATATAACTCAAACTATGATCCGGTGTCGCCGTCGGATAAGGAGTTGTGTACATGTTGTAAGCTGTACAACCATCCGTGGCGATATAATCGACCGTAGCTGGCATTGGGCTGACTACCGCACCGGAAACGGTCGCGTTTGACGGTGGAGTTACTTGTCCGCTCGAAGAACCATGCGATAATTTGCGTTTCGTTCGACATGTTGATAGAAAATCTCGTAATTGGGTTTTATAGCGACGATTAACTCGGGCTGGGGTTGTAGGTAAATTGTGTTGAACCGTCGATGAGGTGGTCGACAGCAACTGGTCGGTATCCGAAAAATAACTGTTTGGAAGACCAGCGTCTAAATAACTGACTTTAAAATCCATAGTGCGTTTACCAAGAAGATCTCTACCTTCTTCCTCCCTAAAAAATAAAAAACTGTTTTACCCAAACCAATTAAAGCACCTCTTTAAGCATACATTAAAGGTCTGTGCGTACTAATTACAAAATCGGGTTTTGAATTTTTATAAACCAATCTTGAGCTGGTTTGCAACCATTGCCATTGGCCTTCTTTCGTTTGGTATCGATAAGCTATCATTCCAGATGCACCAGTCTTCAATACTAAAAAGTAAATTCACAATAAACCGTTAAAATTAATTAATTAAATCTTACATTCTTGATGGGCACTAGCAACATAAGCAAGATCATCGTAATGCACCAAATCGTAGCCCCCCATGTTGGCTAATTCCGAATCTGAGTATCCAAGAAGCATTTTTCCTCTAAAATAAAAAAAATCGCAATCTTAACAATTAAATTGATTCATTAAAAATTACCTTTGATCCATTGAGACTAAAGTAAGATCTAATTTGTGCTTGCTTTTGAACATCACTTCTTTCTGAGGAATTTCTAACAACGATGGTGGCCCGAAAGGAGTGCATATTGCGAAAAGAGCCAAAGGAGGTTCTTCGGACTTCCTATTTTGGCCGTGAAGTACTTTAACCCGTCCCCTTATATCTAATCTCAAAAACCCTGAAGTATTATCCAGCAAACATCGAAATCGAACGGTAAAACTCCTCTCCAAAAGATGACAATTATCTGGGAGTAAAACATCCTGAAGACCAATATTTGCAGATTCTGGTGGAAGAAACGAGTTCCACATCAGCTGCCGTTGGAGTTCTTCTCGATCCTCGGAATGGACGAGTTCGTATACTGATTGGTGGACAATATCGGACTGAAAATCAAAGAAACTAATTTATACAAAACTTTTTAAATACAAAATAACCCACCTGATGAAACCCTAAATAACCCTCAATACTATGAGTGGCGAAGAAAACTTCTCCTTCGCAAGTTAGGATCATCAGGAACCCGTTTAGAGCCTTAAAAAACAAATAATTAAAATTACAAAGATATACTTAATTAATATAGGTTTATCATCATTCGTTATTCGCGTACAGTGAATTAGATGCGCGAGTCAACGTCGTTTAACGACCGTTAATGGCTTGCTAATCACATGTTAATGGCATTCATAAGCTCAGCACTTGCTCGCACGATAGCTGCACACGTGCTCGTTGGGGATATTTGTCACTTTGTAAAGGCGAATTTACATCACAAGAGGAGAGAACTCACCTGAAGGAACATTTCACCGTCCAACGGCGTGTGGTCGAAGGCAGTTAAGTCCCTTGGTCTGTGCAGGGATCCATTTTCATCTTTTTCTTTGTGCATAACGACTACAAAAAATTAAAAAAAATAATTAATTAAAGATCCAAAAAAGTTATGATCATAAATCCCCATTAAGAAAAAGAAGGGGAACGAAATAAATCGATATCTCTTCGATTCTCGTATAAAACTCACCGAGGGGTGAGCTTAAAGCTCTATTAGTCTATTATATCAATAACACCTGCCCCGAACGATGGAATCACAAGGCCATTAGGTGAGTTATTCAATGGACGATTTAAGTTTGACGTGTTGCAAGATCATCGTGACTCGGCGACAATTCCTATTACATTTTGTGAATCTTGTAGCACCCCAAATTTGATCAAGCCGCGTGTCTGCGGGGTGCTATCTAACCCTTTTGCGGGTCCTTTAATGTGTTAATAACAAGCTTAGGGGATTTTCGGGAAACTAATATTGGTGTGGTTAATATTATTTACTAGTGAACAATTATTTTCATTCGATTAGAAATATAGTACAACCTTGATATAACGAAGTAATACGGGGAAGGGAGTGTCCGAAATAAGAAAAAAATTTTATTTGTAGCTGAGCTAAAATGTTCCAGATACAATATCAATAATAATAACGTCCAGTTGGAGCTGTTAGGCGAATTCTATCAATTTGTCTAAGTTGAATTTCTGAAGCTCTGTTCCAGATTTTTGAGACTTCAACTTTTTGAAAATGTTGACAGTTTTGGTGGTTTGATTTTCGTTTCTTTCAAAGGTGCTAGTGGGATTGGGGTTGGTGCAGTGGATGGGACGCTTTTTTGGGGTTTTTGGCCGTTTTGAGTGTGCCAGATTTCTTGTTATTAGCAACTATCGTAATATCACAACTTCTCAAAGTTCTCTACATCAGCGCTTCATCAAAACTAAAAAGGCACTTGAGTGCCAATCATAAAGAACTGACTTCCAAGAGGATAGAATTTTTTGAAAGAATGCATGCTGAATTAAAGGGCTGTCAAAAACAGATATTTCAGTTCTCACACATAAATATTGCAGCACTGCGAACTTCTTACAAAGTTGCTCTTCAAATTGCTAAGGCTAAAAAGGAAGTAAGGATGTTTGCTTCGAAATGCTGGGAGAGCAGACCGCAAAGAAAGTGGCACAAGTACCATTCTCAAATGATACCCTAGCTCGTCGAATTCACGACTTCGCCTATGGTATTGAAGATCAGTTAATTGAACAAATAAAAATATCAAAATATTTTGCTTTGTAACTTGACGAATCTATAGATCTTGCTGGTGAGGCGATTCTTTTGGTGTATGTGAGATTTGAACAGAATGGTGACCTGCAGGAAGAGGTTTTCTTTTCGATTTCACTGCCAACAAAAACCAGAAATACTCAAAGCTGTAACAGATTACGTAGTCAATAATTGTGGATTGGAACTCAAATTTTGTGTAGGTGTATGTTCTGACGGGGCTGCTGCAATGATGGGACGACATTCTGGAGTAGTTACACAGATTAAAAAGCTTGTAACTGAATGAATTCAGCGGGAAAATCTGGCAACAAAAAAAATGTCCCCAGAATTTAACCATGTGCTTGTCGACGTCGTGAAGATTGCTAATTTGATTATGGCAAATGCTTTGAAATCGCGTTTATTTGCTGCATTATGCGATGCAATGGGAGCTGATCATAAGGAGCTCTTGTTACATGCTGAGGTTGGTTGCCCAAAGGTAAAGTCGTTTCAAGGCTATTCAACCTTCGGAACGAACTATCGGAATTCAAAAAATAAAATTCGGCTTAATTTTTCCTTAATGTAAATTGGGTGGCCAAGTTCACTTATTTGGCTGACATCTTTGCCATTTTTAATGATCTTAATACATCGATGCAAGGGAGGATGGTTTCCTGTTTTACCATTGCAGATAAAATCGATGGACAGAAACGAAAACTTAAAGAATGGAAAGATCGTTTATCAAGAAAGTGTTATGGCATGTTTGACAACGTAGAGACATTCATCCATGATGCAGGAGAGATGTTACGTGTCTAAAAAAAGTTATTAGTGAACATTTGTCGAAATTGGAAGAACATTTCCAAGAAGATCCACGGAAAAAAAATGGATGAGTACGAAATCCTTTCATTGCAAGAAACGGCGATTTACCAGTTGTCATAGGAAATAAATTGTTGGAGATCGTAGCTGACGAAGGCTTAAAACTTGCATACTTGCATCTTTTTGGTTACAAGTTAAAACAGAATATCCTGAGCTCTCAGACATTGCCATGAAGAAACTACTTCCTTTTCACACGACTTACCTCCGTGAGGTCGGATTTTCAATAATGAGTGTAATTAAAACAAAATATAGAAATAGTATGATCTATTTCGTGTGGCGCTGTCATCAATTCAACCACGAATAGAAAAATTGATCAAAAATAAGCAAGTAAATTAGGTTCGTTTTATATAAATGTTACCAATAGTCACTAGTCCTACTTACATTAAAAGTTCACTGCAACTGAATATGATACCGGTCCGCAACACATTGGGACAAAAAAATGCCGCTACATTAGATAATTTAGGAAGTACTGCTCTACATTATATGCAAGAATATATGCTGATTACCAGAACATTTCAACGCTGCCAAACCAAAACGTCATAAATGGCATACCGTTGAACATGATTTTTAAATCTGCATCCAACAGTTAAAGCGACATAACCGCTAGGTTGATACCACCTTGATACAAATTTGCCCAGTTATCAAGAATATATGACTCAATCAAGCTGAAGTCGCTTGTGGTCGAGGCGCTAAATTGATACCACCTTGATGTAAACCTGCACAGTTTTCAAGAATATATGACTTAATCAAGCCGAGGTCACTTGCGGCCGAAGCGCTAGGTTGATACCACCTTGATACAAATTTTCACAGTTATCAAGAATATATGTATAACTTATTCAAGTCGAGGTCGCTTGCTGCCGAGGCGCTAGGTTCATACGACCTTGATACAAATTTGCACAGTTTTCAAGAATATATGATTTAATCAAGCCGAGGTTGGTTGCGGCCGAGGCGCTAGGTTGATACCATTTTGATAAAAATTTGCACAGTTATCAAGAATATATGTACATATAACTTAATCAAGCCGAGGTCGTTTGCGGCCGAGGCGCTAGATTGATACCACCTTGATACGATCCTACACAGTTTTGAAGAATATATAAAATTATTAATAATAATAGGGAATAGAGAATAGGGAATAGAATTAGAATAATAATAATCTCGGCGGATAGAAACTGACTCCCGACCTGGTTTGACGAAGCTGTGGTTTAAATATAATTTTATTATATAGATATTCCGGAATTCCAGAGACCACAATTCTGTGGACTAGAACCAAACTATAAAACTCCCTCCTGTTGCACATACTCAACCAACCAGTTTCTTTAAGTTTATAAGAAATTCTTTCAAATTTTCGAATTCCATAGATAAATCTAAGACAACTGTTTTGTACTCTCTGTATACTTCGTGAAGTGACCGCATCAATAGCGCCATGATATATAGCACACATAAAGTTAAAATGTGAGAGCACAAATGCGTCACACAAACTTATTTTCACTTTTATGGGCAGGTATGACCGATGCGGATAGAGAATTCGCAAATTGCTGTAAGATCTTTTAATATACATTGTAATATGTTGCTTAAATCTAAAATTATTGTCTAAAGTCAAACCAAGACACTTAGCCTCTGAAACTCTTTTAATTAACGTATCATTCAACTTAATAGCCTAGTCAGGAGCAGCAACACGCTTTTGACTACTAAAACACATCCACATAGATTTGTCAGGGTTTATTTTTATGTGATGGTAAGAAGCAAGAGTAAATATTTTCTCAAGATCTTTGTTTATATTATATTCAACAACACCACTATTCGCATCCACATAAGAAGCGTACAGTTGTGCATCATCTGTATAAGAGTTAATCGTACAAAACTGAATAAATTTGGTGAACTGCGAAGTATATAAAGAAAATAAGATAGGACCCAACACAGAACCTTGTGGAACACCGCTTGTTATTGCCAAATCATTAGAAACAGAATCGTTAATCCTCACCCGCTGTGTGCGATTACTAAGATAATCACGTAAAATAGATACTGTGTCTTCACTAAATCCCAAATAGCGAAATAATTTGCAAATAAGAGTATGGAAAACTACGGCGGTATTCATTTCTCTGTCAAGAGCAGTCGGCAAATCATCTGTTAAATTCAGCATTGATGTAGTGCAGCTATACCCACATCTAAAGCCCGATTGCTGCGATGGGAGTAAACCCTTCAATTCCACATACTCTGTAAACTGTATCTTCATAATTTTTTAAAAAATTTTGGAAAGGACAATTAATAGGCCGCAAGTCGCCATATTCCTGTGGGTCACCCTTCTTGGGCAGCGAAACAACCACAGCACGCTTCCATTCCATGGGAAATACATGTTCAGTTAAACAACAGTTTAGTATATGAGTTAAATATGGCAAAATAGTCGGACAAGACATTTTGATCATGTCAATGGAGACACCATCCGCTCCAACTGCTGATGAGGCAATAGAATTAATCATCGCCAACATCAAAGAGACCTCCACTGGTTTAAAAGAAAAGTCATTTTTAGAACTAGAACTATCATAAAGATCTAACACTATCCACAAAATATTCATTAATCTTATCAGGAAACTTTAAATTTGACGGCAAGGTAGCATCTTTATGTAATTTAATATTCAATGACTACAATCTGCTCCACATCTGCCCTCCATGACCAGGGACAGCAATAGAACCAAAAAATGCTCTTTTCTCATTTTTTACAGTTGTATATGACTTAATCAAGCCGAGGTCACTTGCGGCCGAGGCGCTATCATAAAGATCTAAACCAGAGCCTTGAAAGTCTTTAACAATTTCTTTGGCACTATCCACAAAATATTCATTAATCTTGTCAGGAAACTTTAAATTTGACGACAAGGTAGCATCTTTATGTAATTTAATATTCAATTATTTTAATCTTCTCCACATCTGCCCTCCATGACCAGAGACAGCAATAGAACCAAAAAATGCTCTCTTCTCATTTTTTACAGTTGTATATGACTTAATCAAGCCGGGGTCACTTGCGGCCGAGGCGCTAGATTAATACCACCTTGATTCAAATTTGCACAGTTATCAAGAATATATTTATAACTTAATCAAGCTGAGGTCGCTTGCGGTCTCTCCTCTTTAATAAACTGTAATCGTTACAATATTGGTTTAAAGTACAAAGTACAAAGTGATAAAAGTTTTTCTTGTTTGATTAATTTCTAATTGAAAGATTCTTTGAGAATTGTTATAAACTCCATCATATTTTCTTACTTCAATTTTAACTTAATTAATTAGAACTTTTCGTTATTTTGGAGTAGCTATCCTCTTATAATGTCAATTATCTTAAAAGCACTTGGTGAATTACCGCTGGGAAAGATTTCCGAGTGCAAAAGACATTAGTAGAAATGGCGGTTTGTGGTATAGGAAAAGCAGCCCTAAGGTCCCCGCAGGACCAGGAAGGTTCGTTTCGGGCATTGTCAGGACACACTCTTAACCGTAATAAAGCCTGTCGTGTACTTTGTATTGTCCCGACCGGGGTCTCTTGTTCGATCTCGTAATGAGTAACACGCACGCAATTCGCTTGCTTTCTATCCTACTATTTACGAAAAGCTGATGAATTTTATTTCATTCAGAAAAAAGAAAGCTTTTTTTTATAGAATGTCGGAGGATTGTCGAGTAGGGTGGAATATGACGGAGGAAATTTAAGGATGAGAAGGAGGGAAAAAGTGGGTGGGTAATTTTCGTTATGAAACGAAACTGGTGTGGAGTTCGGGGGAAATCGTTGAGGCGAAAATCGTAAATCCACGCCGTTTTGTATATCGATTCGGGTCGGTGTCAGACCGCAGCTCGCAGGTCCGGTGCCGTTCTGCGGAGTATTGATCAAATAAGTACGGTGAGCTTTCGGGCTTGGAAGCTCCGCCGCCCGATTATTACCGTATTAGAACCGTTTCTGACTCATCCGTGACCTGCCTTGCAGCTACGATTTTCTAGTTAGTCACACCTTGACATATTCCAACACCCCTTTTTAATTATATTTAATACATTTTTGCACATCCTACATGGAATTCATTTTTTCGTTCAATGTTAAATTTGAAATTTACTTCCCGGTTAAGATGGCACCCGGTGATATCGCGAACATATCGTAGGCGTCAGAGCTTAATTAATTCCCAAGATAAGTCCGCCAGAAGCTTGTAAACTCGTTGGCGGAAAACGTCACTCAACCAGAGCTCTAAGTAGCAGTACGCCCACCTTGCGTATACTCGAGGAGCTCGTGAAATCATAACGTAGAAGCGCATTCTTTACACTTCCTCGGATTTTATCCTTATTATAAAATAGTTTTATGGTTCAAACAACTCCTCTTATCTTTTGTATAGATTATCTCGATGTTTTCCCATCATTATATATTTAAAATTAAGAGGGTTTATTTAGATAAGATTAAGTTTAAATTGTAATAAGGATTCCACGTTATACTGGGAAATTTATAGGGGGTGTATTCTTCATTGTTTTTTTTTTTTAATGAATAAGTCAATATTATTATCTACATTCTTAATTCATTGTTGACACCTTAACAAATTTACACTCTATTAATTAATTATATTATCGTACTCGACGTTATTAAATATGCAACCAATATCACAGTATTGGTATTGTAACACGCGATTTGCGATATTGGTTGCATACTTGCAATGATGACGTCGGGTACGATAATTAATTAACACACTGTACATCTTTGCAGTTGTTGAATCTGTGTGAGATAGGGTTTTCTGCTTTAAAATCCATTTATAATTAGATTGTTAGGTAACAAATTGTTTTACAAGGAAAACGTCGTCTTTGGTCTTTATAGAAAATCGTGTCGACGTGCCCATAAACAAACACTTGTTAGTGTCGGCGGCGGCGAGCGACTGCATGTCCGGACCAAATCAGGACGCAACACGTCTCTCGCAAAAGAGAAACGGGGTTATACCACAAACGCGGTAGTTTGCGTGATCCGGCGCCCTCCCGGTGCACGCTATTGCGTGGAGAGGTCGCCGTTTACGTTCGAAGGACCCCGAAGAGTCCTGACGCGTGGTCCTCGATCAGCTGATCCACCTTGACCTTGCTGATTGTTACAAAAAAATAAGCTGCAATTTTTTAAAGAATTTTCTTAAAGCTTTTAGGGTGAAAGGGATAGGGGGAATAGGAAGGGTCGATTGCGGTAAGGGTTTATTGTAGTCTTGCGTCTATTGGTTCGTCCTGAAATTCGTCCTACCCCTTGGGATCCGAGAGGGACGCCGGTGGCGTCTCCATGACGACAGACTGCCCCACCTCAGCGTCGCGACGCTCGGCGTCGTCGACGATACCTTGCAATGGCCGCCCTGTATTGGCAAATTAACCCCCTTCCATTCGAAAAGTTCTTATTCTCGTTTTTTGGGACCCGAATATTATTTCTTGGAGAAACTTACTTCATTGATGCAGTTTTAATCTATTTAAATCGGTACAAGTATTTAAAACTCATTAAATCAAAAATGAACATTTAATCTTTGATTTATTGATGTCTTTCTCTGAGAAGCATTAACTTGTCGCTTAGCTGTTGGTTTTATCGTTTCGATCGGTGGTCGGCCGTTATTTATAACCCAAAATTCGATTCGGCGATAGCCCCGCGGTCGCCGTGCATAATCTCGCGCATAAAAAATACGAAAAAGGGGGGAAATTTATATACTTTACCGAACCGGTATGCAAATGTTTCGGTCTTATCTGCACGGGCATATAGTATTAGGAGCGGTAAACGACGTCGCGGATCTATAATGTTCTTATTAGGGTGGCTTTTTTTCCACCCCGTCTACCATCATTTGCATAAACGCCGTCAAAATGGCCACCGACGCGGACCAAGTTATAACTCATTTTTTTCCGCGAAACGCGAAATTTATCGAATATTTCATTAGAGTCATTAGTTTAGATTTGTCGTTGTATTTGAGCGTCTTATTTCAATTGAATTGGTTACACGGAACACCGTTTCGTATGGTAATACGACTAAACGATATGTTTCGTGCTAGCGAGGCATTTACACCTCGCGGGGTGTTATTAAGGAATAATTTATCTTCGCTTTTCTGATTTCGGAACACGAGCTGTGCGAGAAATTAGGAATCCAAAGGATTAAGTATCTTCCAACATGTACTTTTTACTCCATCAAATGTATCATGTGAAATACTTCAATCATCATCTACTCATTCAAACGTATGACATTGTTTAGCAGCATCTTTTTGCTGAAAGATGCCATGAACCCAAAAATTCCTTACTTAACCTAAATAAAGTTAACGAATTTTTTTATTTTTACACTGCAACATTCCCAGTATTTGGCAGAATCATATTACGCCAACCTTTAATAACGGCAAAACTTTATTTTAATTAAACAGTCGAATCTCCTCAACTTGTACTTCTTAGCTGATGGTTGTATGTTGGTCATAAAGACAAATCCAGCAATCTAAATTTCACTTAAATCGATCACGATGAAGTTATCTATCATATTATCTCATCTAGTACCAATATCTCAGTATAAAGTTAGAGAGTTTCTCCATTATATTACATCACCTCTGGCCCTTGTACAAACAAGAAAATGAAATTCGCGGACTTCCAAATATTCTTAAATTGGTATTAATTGCTCCACAGACCATTTTCGGTCCTTACCTTCTCTCAAATTTTCTCTCTAAGTCCTTTTGTTCATATCCTCTCTTCTACAGTGTTTAAACCCAAGCATATTGCATTTTCCTATTATATACCTAGTTGTTAAGAATAGCTATTTTGCTGCAAAAAGCATTTTGAGAAATAAGAATTTTGCTACTCTTAAAAGTTGTTCATGAAACTGCGATGTGTAAATCTCTCATAATCATAATGCAATTATAGTGTTGATAGAGTTGATAACAGCACGTTGATGGGGAATGAGAAGACATTGGCAGAATAAGAGTAATTCTGGCACTGATAGTGCATATTAGCATCATTGTTCCTCATCACCATGTTACTTGAGAATTGAGAGTTCATTAGAATCTCGAAGCAACGTAAGTAAGAGTCGAATCTTCAAAATTTTAAAAATTTTTGCTCATCTGAGGTTGTTCCTCACAAAATCTCCATTTTAGACAACTTTTTCCTTACTGATTTTCTTCTTCTTTTTCATTTCAGTTCGCGGGGTGTTATAAAGGAATAATTTATCTTCGCTTTTCTGATTTCGGAACACGAGCTGTGCGAGAAATTAGGAATCCATAGGATTAAGTAGCTTCCAACATGTACTTTTTACTCCATCAGATGAATCTTGAGAAATACTTCAATCATCATCTACTCATTCAAACGTATGACATTGTTTATAGCAATCATAAATATCATTCATTATTCAACGTTATGGGTTGCAGCACCTTTTTGCTGAAAGATGCCATCAACCCAAATATTCCTTACTTAACGTCATTATATATTATAAATTTTAGTTCCAACCTTATTAATTATATGGTATGACCGTGATTCCCGCTCAAAGAGACATATAGAAACTGACATAGCAGACATAGCAAAGTTAACAAATATTAACTTTTGCGGCAACATTCCCAGTATTTGGCAGAATCATATTACGTCAACCTTTAATAACGGCAAAACTTTATTATGATTAGACAGTCCAATCTCCTCAATTTGTACTTCTTAGCTGATGGTTGCATGTTGGTCATAGAGACACATCCAGCGAGCTAAATTTCACTTAAATAGATCATGTCACGATGAAGTTCCGCACGAAATTATGGTTGCCAAAATTCACATTATCTCATCTAGTACCGATATCTCAGTATGAAGTTGGAGTGTACTTTATTATATTACAGCACAGCGAATTTCCAAGTATTTTTAATTTGGTAGCTAGCAGCTACTACTTCTACTTGTTCATTAATTGCTCCACAGACCGTTTTCGGTCCGGTTCTTGCTTCTCTCAAATTTTGCCTCCAAGTCCCTTTGTTCATATCCTCTCTCCTCCAGTTTCTGGATCCAAGCATATTGCATCTTCCTATTATATACCTGGTTGTTTAGGATAGCTATATTGCTGCAAAAAGCGTTTTGAGAGATAAGAATTTTGCTTCTCTTAAAAGTTGTTCATGAAACAGCGATGTGTAATCGCTTATAATGTTGATATAGAGTTGATAGCAATTGGAATCACTCCAAATGATATGTTGATAAGTACGTTGATGGGGAAGGAGAAGACATTGGCAGAATAATAGTAGTTCTGGTACTGATAGTGACTCATATTAGCATCATTGTTTCTCATGTTCATTAGAAGCGCGAAACAACTTAAGTAAGAGTCGAATATGAGCAAAAATTTTCAAAATTTAGAAAACCGATGAGTTTAACCTTAATGAGGATCTAATCTGTCAAAGATTTTTAAAGTTTTACAATGAACCCTGCTTGGAATTTGCGAGTGTGAGGGGGAAACCTCTCCGTCATTATGGCTCCTATCAGAAAGCTCCTTTCTCATTCATACTCTTTCTCCTGGAGAGAGTTTTCCAGAGGGTTCCAGAAACATTTGTCTAACCACCACTTCTTTGCTGATTGTTGTATGTTCATCATGATAGCGATATGTTGGAAATGGAGGTCATAGCACTTTTGCCAAAAATCACATTACCTTGTCTTGGGTTGATAACTCGGTACGAAGTTAGTGTATACAGATTTCCAAGTTCTTTTCTACTTTTTAAAACTGATCTCCTTCGATGTCCAACTTTAATAATAAAATGCCATAGATGCAAAGTAAGAGAAGTTCTTACCAGTGAAACTGCGATGCTTAAATCTTTCCAAATCAAAAGCTCATATTAGCATCATTGTTCCTGATCACCAGGTTACTTGAGAACTAAGTCTTCATTAAAAAGCCAACTCGAAGCAACTTAGTAAAAGCCAAATCTGAACCAAAATTCTTGTTTCAATCTTTTTCCTTACTAATTGTCTTGTATTATTAGCATTGTTCCAGTTGTTAATGGATTGACAAACTTCTGGTTCCAATGAAAATGGCTGATGTGTCGAACAATGTGTTAAAATATAGCACGATAGGTTGAATTAAATTTAAGTTATGCTTCCCACCAGTTGCAAAAGAATGGTTTTGAGATAAACGCATTTAAAGTTTTAGTAACAGATTTTTCATACAAAAAGTGTACTTACGCTAATTAGCTATGCGTGTTCCATACAATAAACCTTCAGCTTCTTCATATACACAATTTTTGAATAATTTGGCTGCCCTTCTTGTGGCTCTTTCTTGTTTTGAAGCGTTGGTAGTGGCTTTCTCCGCTCTCGAAATACTTTGCTCGTTTCGAATCTGAACGAAATGCATAGCCTCTCTGCCCATTGTTACGGCTATAGTTTCCATTATTTTTTGTAGAGGCATGAATCCTTCATTAAATAGACATGCTGTTATGTGTGTTGCAATTTCTACGGTTTTGAAGCCAGTAAAAATATGCTTAGGAGCCAAATTTCATACGCAGCTGTTGAAAGATTCATTGTAGTGTGAGGAATAAGAAGGTGCTGATGGTGTAAGTATAAAACAAGAAAGAAAATGGCTTTAACCATAATAAGGATCTAATCTGTCAAAGATTTTTAAAGTTTTACAATGTACCTTGGATGGAATTTGCGAGTGTGAGGGGAAAACCTCTCCGTCATTATGGCTCCTTTCTCATTCATACTCTTTCTCCTGGAGAGAGCTTTTCAGAGGGTTCCAGAATTTTTTGTCTAAATCAATGTCACTAGTTGTCTGCACCACTTCTTTGCTGATGGTTGTATGTTGGTCATGATGGTGGTGTGTTAGAAATTAAGGTGGTATCACTTTTGCCAAAACTCACATTACCTCGTCTTGGGTCGATAACTCAGTACGAAGTTAGTGGTACTAAGTCTTCATTAAAAGCTCGAAGCAACTTAGTGAAAGCCAAATCCGAACAAAAATTGTCAAAATTCTTGTTTCCATCTTTTTCCTTACTAATTGTCTTGTTCTGTATCAAGATGAGTAGGTTTTTTTGTAACTTGCAAAAAAATATATATATCATTATACTATAATACTTTTGTCAATCCTATTGAGGTGTTTTTATAAATTTTTTAGGAAAAATGTTTATATTGTGATTATATCAATTAAAATCTCTGATTTAGTTGATTTCTTTGTATTCACGCAAACCCCCACACATTGTAACCCAATCTTTCTTAGCTACCGTTCGGCTACCATTTTTCCACCGCCCTTGAGCCGTTCCCTTTGCTCTTGTTCTGTTTAACAAGCCGTCGTGTCCACTAAACCGAGAAGAGGATACGCGTCCTCGGTATCCTTTTCGACGTGGTAACTAAAATTTCACGAACCCAAGAACTTCAACTTTACGTCGATCTTTTACTCTATTTTTCATTTTTTTTATTCTATATTTCTTGTATTCTTTTTCAATAGATTAAACTTTGTTTAACTGAGCCTCCCACTTTTCGTAATCCATTTTATATCGTAAACTATCGTGTAGATCTTTCGAATCTTGTCAAATACATTGTCTACAAGCTTGTTTCTCTCGCCAGAAACGAAGAGGGCGTTTCGAAATTGGAAATTATCATCTGAGTTTATGATCGACAAATATTTTAACACCGCCAACAATATAACGGGCACTACAACGACGTGTATATTATAATTGAGATGTTGGTACACTGCAGTCGCGGGGGAGATTGGAAATCGCGGGGGTTTGGGGGGATAGAACGTAGAGACCTCGCTGCGAGAGCCCGAATACAAATGAATTATTAACCGACCGGTGCCACATAAATAACAATTAGTTACGCTGGTCCTAAATTGGTACAAAATCCAGTTCCCGATATCTTCATTAAACACACACAACCCTTTTATTTATCGTCTCAGAAACGTTTGTTCATCTCTCGATAATTTTTTTTCTAATCTTGTTTTTATTTCAATGTTTTGTTTTATTTTATTTTATTCTATTCCAAGCAGAGTGAAAGGAAAGAGAACTTCCTGTCCGATAACGTCCACATAATCAACTAATTACGCCCTGTATCGCTTACGAGTATCTTTGTGAAGAATGAGTTCACCCTGTGGATATGGTTTGGTGAGTTCGAAAAGGGGGGCGCCATCTGACGTAAACGCAGGTGGTGGTGGTTTTGGTGTGTGTGGTCAGTGTGTCAGATGTTTTTGGTTTTATAGCTTTATTCAAAGTTGTACTTACTTAAAAATTGCAAAGAAAGATAAAAACAATAAAAAATAAAGATTGTAAATATCGGATTTTTTGAAGGTTTTTGGTTGATGAGGGGTTAATTCGAGCACAGGAAACTTTATCGATAGAGGGTAGTTTATCGTACCGCTGACAGGAAATGATGTTGAGTCACCTTCGACCGACGCTCGTCGTCTGGCTGTATACCAAATGACCGGCGACGCTTATGATAATTTTTGAAAATAATGGATGGAATTTGTTTTAAATGTGACTTTTTGGAAGGGTGGATAATATTAAATAAAATAGAAATGAATGTGTTGCTGTAGTTTTAAAAGATTACACAGATCAAATTGTGTGAAACCAACCTAGTGATATGGACAGAGAGGATTTTCATTAATTATGTAAAACTATGTATAACAGTAGTGAAGTCTAAATTTGAAAATGGTCCACTTATGTCCAGATAAACATACTAGAATCTGGCAGATGAATATAATACATACAGAATTTCACTTAAGATGCAATTTACAATAACATATTTCCATAGAAACCAGGGCATACCTACTTACTTTGTCTCACATAAAATGCACCATATCAATGTAATTTGATATTACAGTAAACGTAGTGCCCGTCATAGCCCAAGAAAAATGTACAACAATCTAGCGCTGAATAACAAATAAAACTAGACTAATACTAGCAGTAGAACTAACACTAGACCTAGAACTAGAAACATTCCGTTTAGCAGTACCTCTCTTAAGACGATTGGTAGATGGTAAGTAGCGCTGATTACCATAAACTATCATTATATTGCATAATTTTATTGAAGTAAAACTAGAACTAACACTAGACCTAGAACTAGAAACATTTGGGTTTAGCCGCACGTCTCTAAAGACGGCTAAACCCGAATGATTCTAGTTCTAGGTATAGTGTTAGTTCTAGTCTTACTCAAAAACCACTCAAATTGTGTGAAACCAAGCTAGTGATATGGACAGAGAGGATTTTCATTAATTATGTAAAACTATATATAACAGTAGTAAAGTCTAAATTTGAAAATGGTCCACTTATGTCCAGATAAACATACTAGAATCTGGCAGATGAATATAATACATACAGAATTTAACTTAAGATGCAATCCACAATAATATATTTCCATAGAAATCAGGGCGTACCTACGTACTTTGTCCCACATAAATGCAACATATCAATGTAATTTGATATTACAGTAAACGTAGTGTCCGTTATAGCTCAAGAAAAATGTACAACAATCTAACGCTGAATAACAAATAAAACTAGACTAATACTAGCAGTAGAACTAACACTAGACCTAGAACTAGAAACATTTCGTTTAGCAGTACCTCTCTTAAGACGGTTGGTAGGTGGCTAGCGCTGGTTAGCATAAATCATTATATTGCATAATTTTATTGAAGTAAAACTAGAACTAACACTAGACCTAGAACCCGAATATTTCTAGTTCTAGGTCTAATGTTAGCTCTAGTTTTAATTGTCATGCAACGCTGGATCAAGAACTAGAACCATTTGGGTTTAGCAGTTTTAAGAGACGTACGGCTAAACCCAAATATTTCTAGGTCTAATGTTAGTTCTAGTGAGAGTGCAAGTGTAAAACTAGAACTAACACTATACGTAGAACTAGAATCATTCGGGTTTAGCCGTCTTTAGAGACCCAAATGATTCTAGTTCTAGGTCTAGTGTTAGTTCTAGTTTTACACTAGCACTGTTACTATGTATGTTACTAGTCCTGCGTCTCTTAAGACGGCTAACCCTAACGATTCTAGTTCTAGGTCTTCTGTTAGTTCTAGCGATAGCGCTAAGGAGTCACCTTTTTCAAGCAAAACTTTTCCTTTGCAAAACTACCCAATGCTTGTACTATTAAGCTATGTTGCATTTTATGTGGGACAGTGCAAATGTATAGTAGTATCGTAACTATGGTTACTGCATGCATATATTGTGAGTTATATAAAATTTCCGGTATACTATATATTATATTAGACCTAGAACTAGAATCATTCGGGTTAAGCCGTCTTGAGAGACGTGCGGCTAAACCCGAATATTTCTAGTTCTGGGAATAGTGTTAGTTCTAGTTTTAGTGCAATAAAAATATGCAACATAGTGATATCTTATGTTAACTGGCGCTACCTACTACTGTCACTAGAACTAACATCAGACCTACAACCAAAAACATTGGAATAAAATACAAAAAAATTCCTGTGAAAGCATGGAAATTGAAGCGATTAACGATTGAAGTGTTCCATTGTTGCTGTACAGCGTTACTCCTATTTATACTGGTAATTTTTCTTTCTACAACTGTAAAGTTTTGCTCTGGAGTCTTGTAGTGTCTAATGAGCTACACATACTCATAGTCAACCTATTTGTGAAATTGCTCCTAAATCAATCAGCTTTAGATAGTCTAGAGGGGGGCAATTTGAGTGGAACAGCAATGAAGAGAGAGTTTTTCCAAAATGCAGGGTTGAAAACATTTCTTTTATTTATATTTAGTTGCGTATTGCCTATTACACAAACCTCCAGAATTCGGAATGGTATAATTTAATATGATAACAATTAAATTAAGTTATTCTGCAGACGATGAATGTAGCAAGGTTTTACTATATGATTAGGTTTTTCAAATTTAGTCATATCAGAGTTGAAAATATTATAATCAGTTCTGGCTAATCTGTTCTACTAACGTAGTGGAGTCTTCATAAGGAGTCTCATTGTATTTGTTTGGAACACTTTGCAAAAAAAGCAAGTTTGTTTTGAGCACATTTCCAAATTATCAACATCTCTCATACTTTGCAGAAAGTTTTCTTCATAACTTCTTTTCCTGCTGATTGATTCAAAAAGGAAAACCCTACAATCTTGTGATTAAAATAAACTACGTCTAAATATCCCAATATATTTCATCAATATACTTGCATTATTTTAATTGTGTCATTTTGAATCCTTCTTTAGCATTTTCTGAACAAATACAAGTCCTACCATTTTGGTGTTATCTTCTCTGACTGAAATGTCTAACGTAGGATTTAGCTATCAGATAAATGTAACCCGTAAGTCAGTGATGTCTAAAACTTCATAGTTCAAGTCAAGTCAACCCAGAAAATATTTGAAATAAAATACATGATTTTACTTATTTTTTTATTAGAAAAGAGAAACCAGAAACTACAGCATTCTGGAACTATCCTAAAATATGCGCCCAGCATAGTTCCAACGCTCCTACTTCTGCTTGATCACAACCAAAAATCTTAGATGGATGAGGAGTACTGCCAAAACATAATCTATCATACATTAAACATAGATTTGAAACTTTGTAGACTGTAAAGTTTTGCTCTAGCGTCTTGCAGTGTCTGCTGAGCTATAGTATCTTTATCTTTTTAACTGCCAAAGTTCTTATACATATTCGGGGGCAAAAACAGACTCTTGCGCAACTCCCCACGTTATCTTTCTGGGTTTTGGGTTTTCGAATTCAATCTGCTTTAGATAGTCTGGAGTGGAACAATTGGTTCAACACGGATGAAAACATATCTTTTACTTATATTTAGTTGCATATTGTCTATTAAACAAACCTCCAGAATTCTGAATGGTAGGTATATTTACTCTGATATTGGGATTCTTAAATCTTCTTTTGGTATTGAAATACTTAAAATAGCTTATTGAATGGAGGAGCGATTATTCTTATAGCTATGAAGCTCGCAAATACTTCTATTTAGTTTACACTAGCACTATCATTAGAATTACCACAAGACCTAGAACTAGAATCATTCGTGTTTAGCTGTGCGTCTCTTCAGACGGTTGAAAACTCGGGGTTGGGTTGGGTTGGGTTTGTCATCTTTTTCCAAGCAAAACTTTTCTTTTGCAAAACTACCCAATGTCTGTACTATTAAGCTATGCTGCATTTTATATGGGACAGTGCATTAATATATTACGAGTTATATGAAATTCCCTGTACACTAATACTACTGCCTCGGCAACACAGTTGCGTCGGCTTCATAACGATACTGTATTGAAATGGCTTAATATGTGTTTCTTTTCCACTTAAGCATTTCATTTTTGTAAGAAAATTTGTCTTAAAACTGTCACTTTATTTTATTTTCTCTTTCTTTAACTCTTAAAAATTAGTAAGCAAACTAAAATTAACTATTAATTTGAGTATGATATATTTGAAAACAGTCAATGTACAATCCTAGTTTACAATCTGGACAATAAGTCTCTTTTCGTTTTTTTTGCCGTTCTCCTTTCGTAAACAACATATTTTGCACTGTCTGATTGTCTTATTCTTATTTGCCGTTTCTGAAAAATGTCTACCAATCAAACATAGTGGTGACGGTGTTGCTGATGGACATCTGAGTTTTTCTTCATCTTTTCCATATATTTCAATAATTTTTGGAATGAGATCTAATTGAAATTCCAAATAAGATTTTATTGTATGACCCAATAATAATAATTCTTTCTGCCCTTTTTGATAATAAGATAACTTGTTAGATGTTGATCAACTTTGTCAACACCGCCCATGGAATTATTGTAATCGACAAATTTTGGAAATTTTTGAAAATCCTGACTTCTTTCAACTTCTATCATTTCTGTGTTGTGAATTGTTGACAAGAAGCCAACGTCATTTTTGTCTATCCGTTACAAAGCCCGTATACAAAAATAATATCTGCATATTCTTCAGTCGTAAATACATGCATTTTCGTTTTCGATCAAAACTCTGACAATTATAAACTTTGAAACACACAGAATAGAGTAAATTGAAATGTTTGACATAAAGAACTCAGTTTTGTTATCACAGCCAACTCTGTATTTGTGTTTCATAATTATTGTTGCAAATCTTTACTTCGTCGATGTGAAGCGTGCATTCAAGCTGAAGGCGGACATTTCGAACAATTTTTGTAATTTTTACACTTATTTTTTATGTTACATTTTCATTTGCCTATTAAACTGTGTAAAATTTTCAAAGGCTTGTAACTCTTTAACCAAAATGAATCGGACCTATATTCATATAACATTTTTTCCTTAGAATCGCATCACGTTTCATCTGCCAAAGTTTGTCATAGAGCTAATGAATCACCCTGTATATCAAGACTTCGATTC
Organism: Onthophagus taurus; assembly: GCF_036711975.1. Classification (NCBI taxonomy): domain Eukaryota; kingdom Metazoa; phylum Arthropoda; class Insecta; order Coleoptera; family Scarabaeidae; genus Onthophagus; species Onthophagus taurus. The sequence continues at coordinate 4,773,917 of NC_091968.1, read as the reverse complement.
GCATAGCATGTAAGATTTGATACCGAATCTGGCCCTTTTGAGAGGCATATACTGAATTCAACCTATTAATTCAACCTATTGTTACATCTCTTTCTCGAGTGTAATCGCAGAACAAAATTTCGATGGTCAATGACAGGTCTGCACAATTTAATGCATTTTATCTTACACAAACATTTGCAAATCATAACTTTTGCGAAAAATGGTGTTTCAATCAAATCCTTCATCGACCAGTACCATTCGCATTTTGGTGTACTTACAATACCTTGCAGATCTTGAATATGTAGCAAAATAAATCAATTCCCTATTAATCTTATCAATTTCCACTTATTCAAACGTGAAATTTTTCGCGAAATTCCTAAGAAACTAAACTACTGCCTCGACAACACAGTTGTCTCGGCTTCTTAACAATACTGTATTGAAATGTTTTAATTTTTGTTTTTTTCGTACTGGAACCACTGCCTCAGTAACATAGTTGCCTCGGCTTCTTAATAATGCAATATTGAAATGTTTGTTGTAATATTTGTTTTTATGTTCTAGAACAACTGCCTCGGCAGCACGGCTGCCTCGGTTTTTAACGATACATTAATACTGTGTATATAATACATTTGTTTGATAGTATATAAATCTGTAAAGGTATAGAATGTGATTTTCAAGGTTTTAATAATACATAAAAGAGAAAGAAACCGTTCGAAATCGAGAGATGTAAAGAATGAGAGGAAAGAAGGGAGACCCGTAAGGCACCCATTCGAGATTTTCAATTTCGCCCGCCGCCTAAATCATTAGATAATCGGATTCAAAAAGCGTCGAAAGCCGGCCGGCCATAAATAGCCGCTCGGCCGGCGTCCGAGCATATTTTACCGGAATAATTACCGGCTTATTTATTGGGGCACGGGACCCTCCGACAAATGTATGGACATATTTATTAGGGCGAGAAATAAAAACAAATAGCTCGCCGTAAATTTCTCGGCGGCCGCCCGACCGTGAGACCCCGAACGGTAATATTCACCTCTCTCATACTCCCTTTCTCTTCATCTACAGTCTTATTTCTTAATACGTTCTTATAATAATACAAATTGATATCGTTCAAGTAATGTTCGCATTATTCAAATCGAAAGAATCGATTTCTTTTTGATTTTATACCTGTTTCTTGCGAGAAAAAGGGGGCTAATTTTTTCGGGGGATTCTTCAGGAAAGACAGACAACGGGGGTGACCACGTGCCCGGCTGCAATCTGAATTCGAAGTCTGACGGTGCCCCCGTCGCGTGACTTCGACCCCATACGGCGTTGGGTCACGCGACGTCGAAAATGTAACTCGCCCGATAGCTGCGCGCCCCATGCGCCCCCTTTACCTTTTTTTTCGGAAACGAAATCGACCCACCCCCAAAAAGACTATTAATTTTTAATTGTAACATTGATAAAAAACAAAACAAAAATTGTTTACATTCTCACTACTTATAGTAGCAAATACATAAACAGTTTCCTCGAATTTTTTCAAATTTCAAGTTGAGCAGAACTTTCCATCAATTTAATTCAAACTGTTTCGTATAGCTCATCATCTAAAGTAGCAAAAAATTATTTTGGTTAGTTTCTATTTTTTTGGAAAATTGATTTTAATATAATTTTTTTTGGCAGAATTTCTGATCAATCTAATTTGAAGTGCACCGTATTCCTCATCATCTGTTGTTGCAAATACGACAAGAAAGTTATTTTTGCCATCATTATTATTATGTTTTTTCTTAATTTTATCTTTGGACGAATTTTTTTGCATTCAATACAACTCTCTCAAGATCTATTATTGATACGTAGATACAAAAAAAATTTAGTTTTACAAAAAATAAAATGTTTTCTTTTTATGCAGGTAGAAAGAAAAAGGAAACGAATTAAATGTTATTTTGGCTAACACCTTTTCTTCTTGGCATCTTCTCTGGTGTGTAAAATCGTCGAAGTAATTATTTTTCAACCGATCAGGATAACGTCCGAAAGTGGCTCCTGCGGTTCATTAAACGTTGCCAGATTTCGGGGGGCGATACCGAGCTTAGCAGCATAAGAACAAACATAATTCGCGCACCGGGGGGGCCTTGGGGGGTTAAGCGGGGGAAGCGCGATTCTGCCCACGCTTTCGACACCTCGCAGTTCCACGGGCTCTTGTCCCGCTGTCCGCTACCGTTTATCCTGCGATAAATGATCTCAGAAACGCGGGCTCCGTAGAGAGCAGCCCGTTTTCTGCCAATAAACTACAGATTGAGGAGGCCACCAACAATTCACAGTTTCATGAAAAATTTAAAAAAAAAGTTGTTTTTTAGTCTTTGTTGTTTTTTTAAAACAATGAATCACCCCTCCAATTACCGTCCCTTTATTAATTACAATAATGGGTTTTGACTCTCCACAATAAGTCATTTAAAAAATTATACCAACAGAGACATAGTAACGTATATGTTACGTTATTACATTCTTATCGCCTGTTGTCATCTCTTGAGATCTCTCTAGGGTATTAGCCCTTATTAAAGTGGTTAATAAATTAGGTGCTACACCTCCCAGAAAATATCTATTTCACTATCAGAATAAAATATTAATTTAATACCAAATTAAAAATTATTTTATATTTATTTTACCAAGAAACCATAGAATGCAGTAACCATAGTTACAAAAAATTGTTTCTTTGATTGATACACCATTTTTCGCAAAGGGTATGTCTTGCAAGTGTTTATGCATTAAATTATGTAGAAACGCAACCACATCGGAAACGAAATATATTATGGCCTGTCATTGATCACCTAAATCAAAAATTTTCTTCTGCGATTACACTCGAGAGAGCAGTAACAATAGATGAGAGTCTTATGTTTTATAAGGGTGGATTGGGTTCCATTATCAAATCTTACATGTTATACGAATCGAAATCTTGATATATTAACTTACACAGGAAAGGGAACAATATTTAATAATAATAATAAAGACTAAGGAATGGGAACACAAATTATTATGTCTCTGATGTGACCAATTTTGAATTTGGGACACTGTCTAACCACGGACAATTTTTATACTTCCCCGACAGTTGCAAATACTCTTCTGCCATTCAAAACCGATATATTTGGTGGTATGAAATTGAACAGAAATAATGTCCCGAAAGATATGCAAAAGAAAAAGTTGTAAAAAGAAGAAGTAATGGCATACCAGAGAGGAAAAGTCTGTGTTATGAAATGGAAAGACAAAAAGGACGTTGGCTTCTTGTCAACAACTTACAATCGACGCAACTGTGTTGCCGAATTTAATGTAACTCGTAATATATGAATGCAGTAACTAGTGATGGAACGGATAGTGATTTTGCGAAAAGCCGGATATAATTTCTGGTACATTTCTGAACTGCATACCCCACATTGCCACATTATTGCGATAATTGAATAAAAATGAAATTAATAAGAAAGCTGATAAGATATGTCAATTTATTTGGATCAAAGATACAAAATGAACTTTTTTGATGCTGATTTAACTTTAAAAAGAAGATACTTTAATTAATAATTGACGATATTTCCACAAGAATCCTTCAAGAAATTAATTTTATAGCGAATTTTGAAAATTATCGATGAAAATTGCAACATCGAAAATTTTATCAAAACTTCAAATATTGTTTTCTCAAAAACTAAAAGTTATTTTTCAAAACAGTTGGTTCATTGGAAAGAGGACAGTTTTATTAACACTTTGGGAAATTTTCATGCTCATATTCCAAGAAGTGGAATTTATACGAATTTTTAAATCTTAATCGGCGAAAATTAAAAAAATCCAAAAAAATTTTCGATCATTTCAAAAATTTATTTCTCAAGCGCTTTTCTTTCTCTTTCTCATTCGCTTTTTGAAAGTGATAACAGCGACAGTTCTGTTAGTAATGAATGTGATAATGAACACAAGCGAAGAGAAGGAAACTAGACGAAACTGCAATAAGAGATTTTATATATCGTATTGGGATTGTTACAATGAGGTTGCTAAAGACAAACCTGATATAAATAAATAAATAAATCCCTTTATTTCTATAATGCTTACATGCATAGAAAACAGTCAAAAAAACAAAAAACCTTTACAATTAAGTAAATAACATTAATTAATTAATTATAATACCAATAAATTTACAAATTCAAATACAAAAGATCTAGTACAAAATAAAAATAAAAGATGTTAATAAACATATTTCTTAGTGGGTTGAAATATTTTCGAGAAAAAAATTATCTACCCTGTAAAAAGCTTTCGCGATTAAGAATTCTTTCAAACTTTTTTTAAATACATGTGATGGTAGCGCTTTCCAATCAAACGGTAAGTAATTGTACAGTTTTATACAAAAATATAAAACACTTTTCTGTATTTTAGAATAATTAGTCTTCGGTGGTAGTAAAAATAATCGTTCAGTGCCTCTCGTTTGATGATGATGAGATAATTCATATTTTGAGAAAAATTCATGGTAATTAGTTATAACAAAAAGTGCACATTCTAGAATAAACAAACATGGGAACGTGACAATATTTTGTTCTGCGAAAAGAGCTCTACATAAAGTTGTATTCAATGAAAAAAGTCCTATTGGGGTTGAACTTGATTATTATCTGCAGTGTCCCACACCTAAAAAGATACTAATTTCTGTGAATGGTGGAGTACTAAGTAATAGGTTTTTAATATTTGGCCAAAGCCGGATTGCCGCACGTCTATTAAGACGGCTAAACCTGAATGATTCTAGTTCTAAGTTTTGTATTAGTTCTAGTGATAGTGCTAGTGCAATACAAGAACCAACACTGGACCTAGAACTAGAAACATTCGGGTTTAGCCACACGTCTCTCAAGACGGCTAAACCAAAATGATTCTAGTTCTAGGTCTTGTATTAGTTCTAGTGATAGTGCTAGTGCAATAGAAAAACTAACACTAGACCGAGAACTATAAACATTCGGATTTAGCCGCACATCTCTTAAGACGGCTAAACCAAAATGATTCTAGTTCTAGGTCTTGTATTAGTTCTAGTGATAGTGCTAGTGCAATACAAAAACTAACACTAGATCGAGAACTAGAAACTTTCGGATTTAGCCGTACGTCTCTCAAGACGGCTAAAGCCGAATGATTCTAGTTCTCGATCTAGTGTTAGTTCTAATGATAGTGCTAGTGTAAAACTATAACTAGCATTAGACCTAAACCTCAACCCGAATGATTCTTGTTAAAAGTCTTGTGCTAGTTTTAGTGATAGTGCTAGTATAAACCTAGAGCTAACATTACACCGAGAACTAGAAACATTCGTATTTAGCCGCTCGTCTTTCAAGACGGCTAAACCCGAATGATTCTAGTTCTAGGTGTTGTGTTAGTTCTAGTTTTAGTTCAATAAAAATATGGAACAAATACATATGCAATACTAGACCTAACACTATGTAATGTAATCTCATTTACAAGGAAGGCGAATGTGGTCAGATATGAGTATGACGTCGGTGGCATAACCATACCCAGAGTAACTCAGATTAGAGATTTGGGCGTCATATATGACGAAAAACTGATGTTTGAGGGCCACGTTGGTGCAGTGGTCGCAGTGGTCAAGGCATGGCGCATGCCTGGATTCGTTATGAGAAGCACTCAAGACTTTGCGGATGTCAATGCTATAAAAACTCTATATTTTGCTTATGCTCATAGTATTCTGAATTTTTGTAGCTCCGTTTGGATTCCGCAATATCAAACATACATTTCGAGGATTGAAAGAATTCCAAAGAAATTCGTAAAGTACCTTTGTCATAAGTCCGCAATTAATTACATTGATTACGATTCCGCATGCTTCAATCTTTTATCTCTTCGTCAGCGCCGTCTTTGTAGTGATGCCTTAACATACTACAAAATTATCAATGGCAGCTTCGATTCGCCAACACTTCTTGAAAACATTAATATACGCGTTCCTCCCCGATTGCTTCGATTAGATTATATATTTCACACTCCCATTCCTCGCATGAATGTCTTGCAGAATTCTTCTATGGTGACAATGGCACACACTTATGGCATATTCTAAGCTTAAAGCTGATCAATTAATTTAAGTAATTCGTTAATGAGGTTTAATTTGCGTCTTTTTTTGCAATGTCTTGTTATTATTATAAAATAAATCCTTTTGTTTTTGTTATTATTATTATTTTTATTTTTATTATTTCAATTAACTCGTTACGCTGTTAAGGTAATTTTGGTTTAACATTGTATTTTGGTGATTTGTTTTTGTATTATTTTGTGGCACAAACTTTGTGGGTTCGTCCCGTTTCTGTGCGTATAGTGTTAATAATAATAATAATAATGACAAACACTAGACCGAGAACTAGAAACATTCGGATTTAGCCACACGTCTCTCAAGACGGCTAAACCCGAATGATTCTAGTTCTAAGTCTTGTGTTAATTCTAATGATAGTTCTAGTTTTAGTTCAATAAAAATATGGAACATAGTGATATCTTATGTTAACTAATGCTAGTGCAATACTAGACCTAACACTAGACCGAGAACTAGAAACATTCAGATTTAGCCACACGTCTCTCAAGACGGCTAAACCCGAATGATTTTAGTTCTAAGTCTTGTGTTAGTTCTAATGATAGTGCTAGTGTTTGCTGATGTCAGACCTATAAGTGTACTTCCGGTGTTATCAAAGATTGCCGAAATGGTTATTGCTGGCCAGCTGCAGAAATCTATTTAATGTGTTCGGTGTTACGAAACAACCATATTGGCGGAAAGAGAAGAAGAGACTGTCGTTGGATGACATGCAAAGTGGACGCGTAGTAGAAAATCGGAAAACAAACAAAAAACTTGAAAAATCTTTAAACTTTAAATTTAAATTTTAAGGTTAAAACCCTTTAGAAATGAAAATAAAGGTTTTTGAAAAAGTTGAAGCTGTTCATTAAGAAGTGTATATTCATTTTCATTTTTAATCTTAGTTATTTCTAAAATTTCCAAACAGTCAAGCTTTAAGTCTTTGTTGAAGGAATGTAGGAGGTCGACCTCTTTATAATTTATTTGATGTCCTGTTTCTATGTGATGTTTAAATATATTAGAGTTAGCCTTAGTTTTGTGTTCTCGAATCCTAGTTTCCAATTTGTTGAAAGTATTGGGTTTAGCAGCACGTCTCTCAAGACGGCTAAACCCGAATGATTCTAGTTCTAGGTCTAGTGTTAGTTCTAGTTTTATTTAATAAAAATATGCAACATAGTGATATCTTATGCTGTCTAGCGCTACCTACCACTGTCACTAGAACTAACATTAGACCTACAATCAGAAACATTTTATGTGGCACAAAGTAAGTAGGTTTCTATGGAAATATAGTTTTGTAATTTTAAGTTAAATTCACTCTATATGAATTGAATTTGAGATTACGTTAAATTTTGGTTGGTTTCTTCATCGTTTTAATGATTGAGTTGTCATTCGAATTGATGGATCCGTCGTTACCAAGTAATACGTTTAAGGTACGTGATTGGGATTGTTTGGGGTAGCGATATTAATGATTTGGTCGCGTGCCTGCGAACGTGTGCTGCTTGCGTTTCATGACCACCAACCACCACCGGGCTCGCTCCGCTTGGAGCAATAACAACTACTTAGGCGTTTAACACTTTTACGTTATGTGTATAATTCGTTGACTTTTTTTATTTTCATACAATTACTTTATTTGTAGAAATTATACACCCACTAAACGCGGTTATTTAGACGTTTATTTTCAAATTGAAACCCATTTTATTCACTTTTTTTATATTCATTTTAAATGTTATACTTGAGAAAACCGAAATGATTTCGCACGATGATCTGGTGATGATAATCATCGATCCGTGAACGTGACAAGTGCCTTTAGTTTCTTTTCGGCGCCGATTTTCTTTCGTTGTTGAGTTGAGCCCGGAGTTAAGAAAGAGTCCGAAAGGTAACGAGGCGATGAGATATGTGATTGAATAAAAATTGGCCAATTTATCTCGCACCGATCGAAAGATAGCAATGACTGTGACCAGAGTAACCGAGAGAAAAGAAAAAGAGAGAGCGAATTTATTTATTGGTTTTCGGCGGTTTGGGGTCCCGGAGTGGCGCCCCCCCGTTAATCATGGGGCCCGATCGCGCGGGGACGCGATCCGGTGTCGTGTTACCGTCGCGGCGCCGTTTTGCTCTCGTTTCCGCCGGCAGCTTTCGGTTACCCGGTTAGGTTGTTCTGTGTACTTTTTTTCGGCGGCCCCATAGTCCTTTTGCGTTGCTGCGAAATACACCGTGCGAGTTTTTGGTATCAGTTTCCCCCCTACGGATCTTCTCCAACCTTATTATTACTTTTTTTAAGTCGTTTTCTTTTCGTTTTTGCTCGTATTATGCCGACCAACAACGATGGAATGTAACCAAAAGAAGGATTCATGACGAAATTGGCGCATCAGATAAGCTAATTAAGTGAAAGTTGTGTTGTAATGGGATCAGATATCAAAATCGATTTATTTTTAACACAAAAAGAATTAATTTTTTGAACCCACAAAATCGATCCAATTTCTAAACCCTCCCCCCGAAAACTGCCCCATAAGACGAAAGAAAAAAAATGCGGCCCAATAAAAAAGTTACGACCTCGTAAATAACGAGCGGGCTCAGCCGGCGCAGGCCGGGGTTATAATACATAAATTAGCCGCCGTCAGGGGGCGCCTACGCCATCCAAACCCCCGATCTCCAACCCCCGTCGACGTAATCAACCCTACGAGGAGGGCTCCCTTCCGCGAATTGCGCTGCCGCCCTCCTTCGGACGACTTCCGCTTTTTCGACGTTATTAATGCGCAAATGAAGGAATGCGTCGGGGCCGCAGAAGAAGGGTGGCCTTCACACCACCCCGCATTTACGTCCGTCGATTTATTATCGCACCGAATGTTGGCCGATCGCGCGTAAAACCGGGGTCGTGTTTTATTAGCATAATCACTGGGGTTGGTTCTATATCTTGGTTGTACTAGATCGAATTGCTCAGTCGAGTGGGGTTATTTTATTATTTCAACCTCGCTGGGGAGATTATTTGACGTCCCCTTTTTTGGCTGTGATTTGACGGTGTTCTTATTGGATGAGAGCAATAGGGGAGGATAAGTGCCATTTTGTAATACTTATTTGGTCCACACTCAACTAATTCCTTTTCCTAGAATTCATTTTGGCACAGATTTTAAATGAATAAAAATATTTATTTATGTTCTTTTTTTGTTTTCCCATAAAATCCATTCAACAACGATGAGAACCTCAGTTTCACAAGGTACCTATGTTTTCGATGTAAGTACACCTAGACATAATATATAATTTGACTATTGTCCATTTTTTGCAACCTGTTTTTTTTCCACATTTCTGGAACAATCTCTTCTGTCTTTGTTCCAGAGCGAAAATTGTTCAGTATTACTTCTATCTCTACAATTTCTGCTGAAGCTATAATTACCACATCAGCTCACCGAACACTCTCGACTATCACTCTAGAATTAGAGCTTTAATATATAGAACAGTATACTTTGATTGATATTTGACAATTAGATTGAAAGTTCAAATCCTGCCGTCTTTGTAGCTCCTTGTACAATAGAAAAGCGTTAACTACAGGAACCAAGAAAACTTCTGTGAAAAAATACTAAAAAAAACGTCATAAAAATTCAAAAACATTGAAAAGTCATGGAAATCATCAATAATGAAGATCATGATGATTGAATGCGGTTCAGTATGGTTAACGTAGATCGACTTCAATATGACAATGCTAGTTTGCATAAGATATCACTATATAGTATATCTATATTTCTAGTTCTAGTATTGCTACTAGAACTAACACTAGACCGAGAACTAGAAACATTCGGATTTAGCCGCACGTCTCTCAATACGGCTAAACCCGAATGATTCTAGTTCTAGGTCTAGTGTTAGTTCTAGTTTTAGTGCAATAAAAATATACTACATAGTGATATCTTATGCAAACTAGCGCTAGCTACCACAGTTACTAGAACTAACATTAGACTTAGAACTAGAAACATTCGGGTTTAGCCGCACGTCTCTCAAGACGGCTAAACACGAATGATTCTAGTTCTAGATCTAGCGTTAGTTCTAGTTTTAGTGCAATAAACATATACTACATAGTGATATCTTATGCAAACTAGCACTAGCTACCACTGTCACTAGAACTAATATTAGACCTAGAACTAGAAACATTCGGGTTTAGCTGCACGTCTCTCAAGATGGCTAAACCCGAATGATTCTAATTCTAGGTCTTGTGTTAGTTTTAGTGATAGTACTAGTGTAAAACTAGAACTAACACTAGACCGAGAACTGGAAACATTCGGATTTAGCCGCACGTCTTTCAAGACGGCTAAACCCGAATGATTCTAGTTTTAGGTCTAGTGTTAGTTCTAATTTTAGTGCAATAAAAATATGCAACATAGTGATATCTTATGCTAATTAGCGCTAGCTACCACTGTTACTAGAACTAACATTAGACTTATAACTAGAAACATTAGAAAAAAATACTAAAAAGCTCCTGTGAAAGTCATTGAATGCGGTTCAGTATGGTTAACGTGGATCGATTTCAAGTATTCAATGATTGCTGTACAGCGTTACTCCTATTTATATTGGTAATTTTTGTTTCTACGACTGTAAAGTTTTACCCTGGCGTCTTGCAGTGTCTAATGAGCTACAGCATCTTTATCTTTTTATCTGCCACAGTTCTTACACATATTCATAGTCAAAAACAGATTCTTGCGCAACACTCTACGTCATCTTTCTGGGTTTTAGGTTTTCGAAGTAATTTGGCAACCTATTTGTGAAACAGCTCGTAATTCAATCTGGTTTAGATAGTTTGCAGTGGAACAATTTGAGTGGAACAACAATGAAGGAAGATTTTTCCAGCATGCAAGGTTGAAAACATACTTTTATTTATATTTAGTTGTTTTATCACAACCAAAAATCTTAGATGGATAAGGAGTACTTTTGTCAAAACATAATCTATATGAAAATTTGTAGACTGTAAAGTTTTGTTCTGGCGTCTTGCAGTGTTTGGTGAGCTATAGTATCTTTATCTTTTTAACTGACAAAGTTCTTATACATATTCGGGGCCAAAAACAGACTCTTGTGCAATTCAAAAATCATCTTTCTGCGTTTTGGGTTTTCGAAAGGGAAGTAATTTGGCAACTTATTTATGAAATAGCTGCTAATTTAATCTGCTTTAGATAGTCTGGAGTGGAACAACAATAAAGATAGATTTTTTTCCAGCAGGCAGGGTTGAAAACATTTCTTTTAATTTAGTCTCTTTTGGTGTTAAAATAGCTTATCCAATGGAGGAGCGATAACACTGGTCTACAGTGGTTTTGTTGCCCTAGATATAAGATTGATTTTGGATATATTTGTGCTCACAATTCATGAAACTATCAATGACTTTGTAAGATTTGCTCTCGTTTTTTTTTAAATCTTTATTTTCATTTTACATTACAAAAATCGGAAAACAAGAAACAAAATAACAGATATATTTATAATGTCAGTTTTGTTTTGAAAAATTAGGGTACATTGATGTAAATAGAGAGGAAAATGTCGGAAACATATGTTATATTTCCATAAAACACCTTTTATGAGACCTTTTATTAATCTCTATTCACCAGAGTACCAGTCAAAGATGCCGTGGATGGTCTTTGTCAGAAATTCATCTCGGAGGGTTTGTCTAAGTATGTCCCAGGACTAGTGGAGTACTGCCTATCGTCGACATATTTCAGCTGGAAGGGGGAATTCTATGAACAATGCGAAGGGGCAACCATAGGATCACCTCTGTCTCCTGTTATTATTTATCTCCCATGATAAAATTTACCATGGAAATAGATACTACAAAACATTCTTGGATGTGTTAGTCACTAGGAAGACAGATGGGGACATGGAACTGGGAGTATATCGAAAGAAGACGTATACGAATAGGTACCTGCATCCTTCATCCCACCACCACCCACAACAGAAGAGGTCCGTGATTCAAGCATTATTCCAGCGAGCAGAGAGTATATGCGATAAAGAGAACCTAAGAATAGAAGAAAGATTCCTAGAAGATGTGTTGCAGAAGAACGGCTATATGAGAGAGATATCCGACGAGCCACCAAACCACGCTAACAGAAGGATGACTCGGTAAGTACGACACCAGCCGGTTTTATCTGCCTTCCTTATGTTTCAGGTGTGACGGAGCGAATTGCGAGGCGTCTGAAGAAGAATGATATCGTGGTACAATACGGTATAACGGATCAATCACATTTTCCAGCATTTCAAGATAAATTTCGCCATTTAAATTACCAATCCAGTTCCAGGTCCAATTATGTGGTCTCCCAAAATTCCTACCCAAACGTTTAGCTTTTCCAGATGTTGAGTGTGAGCTTCTCGAAATACATGAGGATTTGTATCGCTCCAAATTCTACAGTTATGCCGGTTAACCTCTCCATTAAGTGAAAAAGTGCATTCGTCAGAAAAGCAAACGTTGTACAAGAAATTTGGGTTATTGTTGATACGCTCGGCCATAATTTCGCAAAACTCTTGCCTTCGATCCAAATCATCATCATTTAATTCGTGAATTAATTTAAATTTGTACGGATGGAACTTGTGTTTATGTAAAATTCTGAAAACGTTAGATTGCTAATACCGGAAGCTGCAGAAAGTTGTCGTACAGATTGCGTGTTTGGCATAAGTTGGACATGTCCCAAGACCGCCACCGCTGCTCTTTCATCATTCACAATTCCAATGGGTGCCCTTCTTTATCCATTACTGAACCCGTCTCAACAAATTTTGAAATCAATTCCATTACGTACTTATGGCGAACACTACGTTCAGGATGGCTTTGGTTAAATATCCTTGCAGTTGCTCGGGCACAATTTTGATTTTGGTAATAGAGGCTAACCAGCTGAACACATTCTTGCAATGTGTACACCATACTTATTTTTAAAATTTTAAACAAATCAGCAAAGTAGTAACTCAACAGATTGATTTAAACGTATCATAACCACATAAACACCTTCTAAGAACAAACAATGAAGGCAACATATGGAAATGTTTTGATTTTTTTTTTATTTTTTAGTTTGAGAGAATTTATTATTGTATGGAAGTCAATGGAGGACAATTTGAACATTTGATTTAAAAACGCAGATTTGATTTTTTGATTGTGATAAATAAAACATCATAAAACAATTCAATTTTTTTATTTATAACCAAAATATTCAAGGTTGCTCATTTGAGCTAAAAAATTGATTTTTGGCGAAAACGGTTCATCAAATTTACGTTTTTCATACACCGTTGTAAAGAGGCTTCCAAGACCTTTCAAATGAAGTATCACTCAACCTCTCTCCCCTATTCAATTTTGAGGGATTGAAGCTCGTTCAAGCCTCAAATGACGTCAAAAGATGTCCCCCAAACAAAATCATTTGACGGGTTTCGGGAAACTTCTCTAATCACTATAGGATAAGAAATATACGGGGTGGCTCGTACGAGATGGAACACCCTGTATGTATACTTGTTATATGTAAGTATGCTTCTTATTGTGTATTTTAAGTTTTAACTTTTGAAAATTTTTTTTTGCGCGTATAATCGGCTTGATTTCATTTAAATTATTTTATTTTTCAATTTTTGTCTTATTATTTTGCTGAGGGTCATTGAAAAAGAGTGTGACAAAGGGGCCTTGGTCACTTGGTCGATCTGACATGACCCTCTTTAATCGGAACTGCCTTTTTATAATTTTATTATTATTTTTTCTATTGTACATATATCTTATCCGATTAATAAACGTTATTATTATTATTATAATTGTTCAAAATATAAGATATGTAAAAATCATAAAAAACAAGAGCACATTCAGTACCTTCATGAATATATTCGTAATCTGGGTACTTGAAAACACAAATTTGCAAAGATATCCACAAAAAAAATTTTGTTGTTGTAAAGCTGTGTAATCTTTATAGCTATGAAGCTCACAAATACATACACTTAGTTGTTTTATACCTTTAATTTAAAGATTGTCATCGCTTAATGAGTTGCCTTAAATAACTGATTACAATTTTTTCATAAAAAATTAAAGCTAACGTTTTTACAAACTACTTGTAAGTCGTCGAGTGGCATCTGTCCTCGCAAAAGAGATGGAGAAGAATATAAGAAAACCGTCAGAAGGCCCAATTAGCGGTAATTACGGCTTACAGCGAGCTTGGCACCGGGCGCATATATTTATTATATTATAAAGCCGCGCCAAAGCACCTCATTCGTTTTCATTCATCTTCGCCGACGACCACGTCGCATTATTAATACCCGACGTGTGCGCCAAATTCATTAAACGCCGACCCCTTTTTTGACTGATAGAGCAGCTGCCCACGATTATCGCCTTCAAGTTAAAAAAAAATAACAATAATTTCGCCTTATATAAAATTCGTAATTGAATTGTTTATCGGACGAAAACATGTCGGTTTTATAATATTTCCTACATCATCATTCAACAATCATTTCCGGCCATTAAGATGAGAGGAAGTGTACGAGAGGAAGATTACCCTTGAAAATCCGGGAAACTTGGTCTATTAAAGTATTATTGAACCCCCTTATGTTGTTGTTGGTTGTTGGGTGGTTAATGAAACGAGAAAACCATGAATGGTCACGGCTATTACTTTACAATGAAAACGGCACGCGTCGTGTCACCCCTATTTTAGTATTGCACCAACAGCGCATTTAGTTTCTCATTTAACTACAATAGAAATGAAAAGAAAAGAGAAGCAGAAATACAAGTAGGAGGAAAAAGTTCATCGATGAGAGACGAATGTTTGGTGAAATGGAGAGGATATTAACTAACTCGTAGGGATGGGGTCAAGAGAGTTCGGAAACGGATAGGGCCCCGAGTATAAATTATGGACGTTCGTTATAGAAGGTGGGTTGCTGTTGGGGTGGAGCGACGGCAACGAACTCGCTGGGACCTGCAACAGCTGGGACCCCAGGTGAAAATAATGAAATCAACCGGGCGAAACAATGAACACAAGGCGTTTTCTGCAGCGCTATCTGTTCAACCCCCTGGTTTTTTCTCCTCGTTTCCTATCTGGCTGCGCACGATTAGACAAGCCAAAAAGATTTTTCTATTCTTTACTAATTGAGATGTCAACATGTACACTTAATTAAATAGAAGAAAATTAAAAATAATTACCTTGGAAGTAGCTTTTGGTGCGTAAATAACTAACTGACAGCCTCAAAATGGACAATCTATCCAATTTCGATAAAATGTTCTGTTCGAATGGTAACAAACTGGCCAACGTATCCAATTCAGCGTTGAGTCGTTCCCTGTGCCTTTTACTCGGATTGCTTTTCGTGACACCATCCTTTGGAGTAGGCTTTAAACTGCAAGAAAATAACAAGAAAGAAAAGTAGTACAAAAAAAACCTCTTTTAAAGAGAGTTGTTCGCGTTTTAAAACGTACACGCGATTATCGCCTTTGAAGTAGTTAATGGGCAAAGTCTATTTCCTCGAATAAGAAATTCGTTTCTATTTTCAATTCATTTTATTTATTTTTTCTGTTTTCCTTTTGGTCTATTTTGTTTTTTTATTTGTTTGGTCGCGGACGAAAAGTGGAAATTAATTATCTCCGCGATATTTACGACTTTGGGGGGCCATTAGCATCCGGTCGTGTCTGGGCGATTAATCACCCGAAGAAAGGAAAAGTAATTGTTTATTCGGTGTGCGAAAAGAAAACCTCTTAAATTGGAAAAGTCGCTCTCTTACGTAAAGAAAATTAATTATTTTTTTACGTTTCACCGGTTTGGATAATGTTTCTAAAAACTAATTGGCTACGGGACAATAGAAAACGAAAATGATATGTCATTTCGGTCGGTCGACTAAATTACTCGATAACTTTTTGAATTGACATGTTTTCAAGGACAAAAATATAATTGAATTTACGTTTATTTTAAGAATTAATTCATTTTCACGGTAAGTTAATATTTTAATAATTAAATTACAGTAAATTACTCTCCTGATGATGAATATAATATTAGAAACCGGTACCGAGATAATTTGCCTTGTGAGCTGGTGCAATCTTTTTGTAAGGTTTAAGCTGCGAGGTCACATCAGCCTTAAAATTGCTGATAATTTGGCAACGTAGTGGTATTCGTTTGGAATACCTTGAAAACAAAGCAAGTTTGTTTTGAGTACATTTCAAAGTTATCAACATTTTTCATATTTTTGCAGAAAGTTTCCTTCATAACTTCCTTTCTTGCTGATTGATTCAAAAAGGAAAACTCTAAAATCATCTCATTAAAATTAAGTACGTCTAGATATTTCATGACGTATGTTTTTTTACAGCTTTCAGAGTTTTCAATATACTTGCATTCTTCTAATTGTGTCATTTTGAATCCTTCTTTGACACTTTCTGGGCAAATCCAAGTCTTACCATTTTGGTGTTATCTTCTCTGCCTTTTAATGTAAATGTCTAACGTAGGATTTAGCTATCAGATATGTATACAACAATCTACCGCCGAATAACAAATAAAACTAGACTAATACTAGCACGAAAATTAATACTAGACCTAGAACTAGGAACATTCCGTTTAGCCGTACCTCTCTTAGGACGGCTGGTAGGTAGCGCTGATTAACATAAAATGTTGCATATTTTTATTGAACTAAAACGACGGCTGTAGTTCTACTTTTACACTAGCACTATCACTCTAACTAACACAAGACCTAGAACTAGAATCATTCGGGTTTAGCCGTCTTGAGAGACGTGCGGCTAAATCCGAATGATTCTAGTTCTAGGTATAGTGTTAGTTCTACATAGTAATAATTCATTCGGGTTTAGCCGTCTTGAGAGACGTTAGGCTAAATCCAAATATTTCTAGTTCTTGGTCTAATGTTAGTTCTAGTAACAGTGCAAGTGTAAAATTAGAACTAACACTATACCTAGAACTAGAATCATTCGGGTTTAGCCGTCTTGAGAGACGTGCGGCTAAATCCGAATGTTTCTAGTTCTTGGTCTAACGTTAGTTCTAGTGACAGTGCAAGTGTAAAATTAGAACTAACACTATACCTAGAACTAGAATCATTCGGGTTTAGCCCTCTTTAGAGACGTGCGGCTAAACCCAAATGATTCTAGTTCTAGATATAGTGTTAGTTCTACATAGTAATAATTCAATCGGATTTAGCCGTCTTGGGAGACATTCGGCTAAATCCGAATGTTTCTAGTTCTTGGTCTAATGTTAGTTCTAGTAACAGTACAAGTGTAAAACTAGAACTACACTATACCTAGAACTAGAATCATTCGGGTTTAGCCGTCTTGAGAGACGTGCGGCTAAATCCGAATGTTTCTAGTTCTTGGTCTAATGTTAGTTCTAGTGACAGTGCAAGTGTAAAATTAGAACTAACACTATACCTAGAACTAGAATCATTCGGGTTTAGCCGTCTTTAGAGACGTGCGGCTAAACCCAAATGATTCTAGTTCTAGATATTGTGTTAGTTCTACATAGTAATAATTCATTCGGGTTTAGCCGTCTTGAGAGACGTTCGGCTAAATCCAAATATTTCTAGTTCTTGGTCTAATGTTAGTTCTAGTAACAGTACAAGTGTAAAACTAGAACTACACTATACCTAGAACTAGAATCATTCGGGTTTAGCCGTCTTGAGAGACGTGCGGCTAAATCCGAATGTTTCTAGTTCTTGGTCTAATGTTAGTTCTAGTGACAGTGCAAGTGTAAAATTAGAACTAACACTATACCTAGAACTAGAATCATTCGGGTTTAGCCGTCTTTAGAGACGTGCGGCTAAACCCAAATGATTCTAGTTCTAGATATAGTGTTAGTTCTACATAGTAATAATTCATTCGGATTTAGCCGTCTTGGGAGACATTCGGCTAAATCCGAATGTTTCTAGTTCTTGCTCTAATGTTAGTTCTAGTAACAGTACAAGTGTAAAACTTGAACTAACACTATACCTAGAACTAGAATCATTCGAGTTTAGCCGTCTTTAGAGACGTACAGCTAAACCCAAATGATTCTAGTTCTAGGTATAGTGTTAGTTCTACATAGTAATAATTAATTCGGGTTTAGCCGTCTTGAGAGACGTTCGGCTAAATCCAAATATTTCTAGTTCTTGGTCTAATGTTAGTTCTAGTGACAGTTCAAGTGTAAAACTAGAACTAACACTATACCTAGAACTAGAATCATTCGGGTTTAGCCGTCTTTAGAGACGTGCGGCTAAACCCAAATGATTCTAGTTATAGCTCTAGTGTTAGTTCTAGTTTTAATTGTTATTCGCTAAATTCTTGTATATTTTTACTGAAGTACATAAATGTAACCGGTAACTCAGTGATGTCTGAAACTTCAGAGTTCAAGACAAGTCAACCCAGAAAATAGTTTAAATAAAATACCTGAATTTATTTGATTTTTATTAGAAAACGTAGATTTTCTCAAGAATCAGAAATTACAGCGTTCTAGAACTACCCTAGAACTGCCTCTTGCTCACAGCTAAAAATCTTAGATGGATGAAAGGAAAAATACAATAATTTGAAATTCTAGGAACATTATATCAGCTGCTTTATGGGTTCCTCTTTCTATTTCCCATAACTTCCCGCATATTCCCAGTCTGATATTGTAAAGTTAGTAATGGTGGCAAGAAAAATCAGCTTAAGCGACCACCAATAAATTTTATACCAGCCAAGACAAAGCATCAACAACCCAACCCAACTAAATCCAACACAACCCAATCCAACCCAAGTTCTTTTACAATCTGGATTGCTGAAGGAGCTTTTCTCCTAATCTAATTATAAATAAAAGGGAGGTCATAAACGACTTATTATAATCTTGTCAAATTAACTGGAATTTCAACTTGCGCGCTGATTGGAATCATAATGAGATTGCCGAATCATGCAATTTCAATCCAAATATGATTGGTGGTTCATCAGTATACAAAATTTATCATTAGGGGAGACCGGAGATAGATTGGACACAGGGATATAATGATAGCTTAATATTTCGCGCACTGTTGCAGTTAAACGTTTAAAATTTTCACAAAAGATAGCTCTACTGACATGCTTTATAGTGTACATTCTTATTTGGGAAAGTTACTCCTTTTTATTCCATATCAAAGTTATAGTTATTGCTAACATCAAAATCCTTTTACGAATTTTTATGTTATCAGAGGCAACATGGGGATAGATTGGATACCTGTCCAAAGTATCTCCATACGCTGCAATTTTGCACAAAGGGTAATATTTACCAAAGATTACGAAACTAAACTTGTGGAATATTTGTTGCAATGTAGTAACATGTTTTATGGTTTAACACCAAAAGCCGTGAGACGACTAGCATTTGAATATGCTCAAAAAAATTCTTTGAAAATGCCCGAGACATGGGCTATAAATAAAAATGCAGATGAAAATTGGTTTTCAGGGTTTATGAAGATCATTATACATTAGAACTCCTGCGTCTACAATATTAGCTTCAATCTAGAAAAATTTACAATCTGGATGAGATTGGTTCTAGTATTAAGAAACAAACTTTATCTCATAGAGTGTGTTTTTTCCAGACCGATGTCACCAGGGTTCAGAAAATAATCGGCAAAAAAGGTCAGTATCAAATAGGACAAGTAACCTCAAGAGAACGTGGACTAATAACCCAAGGGAGAATAATAGGTGTCAATGGCATAGCTCTACCACCTGTGTGGGTCTTTCCTAGACAAAGATTTGACTAAAAAAGAATGAAAATGACATATAAGTTAGGTTGATTGTAAATTTTAAACACTCGTTGTTCCATAGAAAAGGAAATGCTCCTTATAGTGGATAACCATGAATCCCATTTATCAGTTGAAGCACTTACAGCCACATACTTCAAATCAATTACAACCCCTGGATCGCACAGTATTCGGATTATTTAAAACGTTTTTTAATCAGGGTGCAAATTCTTGGATGTTATCCCATCCAGGTTAAATGCTAACACTTTATGATCTCCCCGTAATCTGCTGTATGGCATGAGATCGAGCAGCAACTCCTACAAATATAAAATCTGGTTTCAAATGCACCGGTATTTCATCTTCTAAAAACTGATGAACAAAATATAAATGATGAAAATCTTTCAGCAACAAGCTCAACACCTTCAACCAGTATAACATCTCAAGTTACACCACATTTGTCTCCCCTGAAGATATTCGTCCATTTCCCAAAGCAGGTGAAAGAAAAACCATAAGACGTGGACCTCAAAAAATGAAAAGTATTATCGCCACTGACACGCCCGAAAAAAATGAAATAGCTAATAGAAAAGAGAAGAAGTTGCGTAAGATATTAAAACCAAAAGTCGAAGAGGCAAAAATGCGAATTGTTGATAATGAGGTGCCAAGGAAGAAAGATTTTGAAAAAGATAAAGCAACGGGGAAAGTTTTAGATGATAAATTCTTCAAATGAATCTGAGGACGATAGAGAAATCATTGACGTGGGTAATTTTATCATCCTTTTATCTTCCTATATCGGCAAATGATAGATCATCGAATCCATCTCCACCAAATTGTATGTGCCAGCGTTGGGATGTCAGTAAAAGCAGCGTTATTATGGATGACAGGATCATGATCTTTGCTTTTGATATCTACATTCTGGTCAAATATTTCTCCAACATGGTTGATGGTTTTAAGTCAGCTAACGGTAACACAACTTGATTAATGCAGTCCATAATAGAGAAAAATTTCCACATATCAATGACTGTAAAATCCTCATTATGGTCTAGTTTGTCTAACACATATTGGAATGAACTAGATCCCATGGTCTAGTGGTTGTATTAAGGATGTAGTGTTCGGAAGAAAGCAAAATTACACATTTGGGTGCTCCAAGAACTTTAAATTCTAGACATTTTGCATTTATTTAGCGTCTAACTTCTGGGATGAAGTATTTCTGGAACGATTTTGTAAAGATTCCACTGGTCATCCAGGCCTTTTTGTTTGCTATCCAGTGAATTGGCAATTTATTGAAATCTACGCCTTTCATCGAGCATGGTCTTAAAGCACGATTTACTAGTAGTGGTTTTAACATATGTTTTCCTGAAGCATTGGAACAAAAGTTTTCTAAGTTTTTCAGGAAATTCTTCGGCAACCAATTCATCTACGGACGCATTTAAGAAAACTTGTCATCCAACCTGTACTTGCAGCAAATTTAGGTTGTATTCTTTAATACCTTTATAGATTATGGATGATAGCAATTCCATCTATTGATTTTTTTTGTGATTTATCTTCAATCCACATTACCAAAGCTTTTTCCATCTTCGAGCACCATGATTTAGCACTTATTTTCGTTCCAGAACATACCGATTTTTTGATCGTAGTTTCATTTTTCTTAATCATTCTTATGGTAGCTTCATGAATACCAAAATGATTTCCTTAAATTAAATCAAATTTGTGTAAAAAGAGAATTAGGTTAAATATTATTAGAAATATTTTTAATTATAATAATTTTTAATTTTTGGTATAAGAGCAGGTGGAAGATTTCTTTCTTTTCCTCCTTGCGGAAGAAATTAACTCGAAATCGGCGTCGACTTTTATTAATTGCAAGTTATAAATATTCTTAAATATTGGCACTTTAATAGCTGACTTAAAAAAAACAGATGTCCGAATCGACCATTTGCATTATAAAAACTTCGTTTTTAACATTAAACCCAACGGATATATTAACGTTCATCGCGTTTATAGTATTTTTTTTGATATATATTTTTTTTATTAAAGCAGGTGATTATTTTGCGCAACACAATGAATAAATAAAAACAATCCTTTTTGAAAATAATTCGTTTCAAAAAGAAACCCCTATAAGAAAAATGATCTTGGTTTTCTGTTTGGACGTGCATCGTGTGTAGTGATTATAACTGTATCTCGGGACAGAAACCCGCAATTAGAGTCGAAGAAATGTTCTGACGTTTGTTCACAAAACAGACCCCAGAAGAAGACGAGACCGTAACGGAAAGAAAAAAAAATCAAGACGAACGTAACATTTTCGAGTTGGATTTCCACAAATCCTCGCTTTGATATTCATGTGAACATGACAATCACCGTATTCGCATATACGCCACACTATATTATTTGTTTGCCAACTAAGGTTTCACTTTCCGTTTCATTAAGGTAATCCAGGTGCGTTGTTGTGTGCATCTCTCATTGTTTTGATATTTTTTTCTTTTAAAAGGAAATCCCATTGAAAAATTATTTTGTATATTGAGATAGTTTTGTTGCAACGCCCTACATATTATACTCATTAATTGGATCGCGTTGAGACAAATGAACAATGTTGAGAAATTTCATCTCTCTAAAAATATAAAACTTCTCAAAATAGGCAGGCCCAAACTATCGAAAATTGTTTGGTGTCTCTCTATTTCTATCACAGAACGTTGATGAGAGCTATCACAAGCACAGAATCCGCTTGGTCAGTCGTTTTACGATTATACAGGATGTTTCTGTAAGTCGTGGCATAAATTTAAACACAAATATTCGAGTCAAAATGATGTTTCGTGTAAAAATTTTTGAAGAAAATTATCTACAGTTTGATTTTGTACTTTTCAACTGGTTTCTATTTTATATAATAAAAAAATTCTACAGGTGTCCAGCAACGATTGTACAATACGCATCAGCGTATTCTCTGATCGAAAATAGATAAAAAGAAGTCTAATAAACACAGGTCTGAAAATGGACCATTTCGAGATATTCAAAGTTTTAGATTAATAAGTTGACCTATTGTTAATATCATTAAGGGCCGGTTTATCAATGTCAAGTTAAATCTGTTAGATAAGCAACTCATGGATAAACTTGCTTAACAGATAACCTCAGTGAACCGTTTATCCAGCAACTTACTACCCGACAGGCAGCAACCTACAAGATAGAACATAGATGGTACCCCTGAGTGTTAATATTAGAAACGGAAATGAAACGTAATTGGTGAAATTTGAATAATTGACATTAGTTTGTGAAGTTGATATAAACAGCTGATGTCGCTGATGTTTTGGAGGTTATCATTCCCGTGTGCTTTCGGTATTGTGCTTTGTTTTCGAAAACCGCTTTTATAATGGAATTCCTACACGAATATTTACTAGACAGCGATAAAGATGAGGATATTGTCCAACTCTTAAATAATAAACGACGACCATATATTATAAAAGAAAGACAAAAGTCAAAACCACTTTGAGGAGTTGGACGACCACGTTTTTTTGTTAGATTTCGGTTAAAAAAGGACACAGTTTTGTCAATCTTAGTTAAAATTAAGACGAGATTATACTATATTAGATTATAGATTATATTATTATTATTTTTTTAAATTACTAGATTATTATTTATTATCTATAACATTTTTATATTCGTTTGCCAAATCCATCAGCAAGTTCTTTTCTGCTGTACTAAAATTTGATGATCATTTCTTTCTCTTGCTTATCCATCACCACAATTATAAGCTTAATTTATTTTTGACGTTATATTTTGATTTCATTGTCATTTCCTTTCACCAAGCAACCAAACTTGTGCTCACATTTTTTTGACAATATCTAATAGGTAAACCCTTAACCAGTACTTCAATCTGGTGGGTATCCAAATGTCATATTTATCTATAAGATTACCCTAAACTACGGGTGGATAAACGATTCGTCGACGTTATCTATCAGCTACAATTTTAATTGACAGATAAATCGTCTTAACTAGATATTGATAAACCGGCCCTAATTGTAACGATTTTGATGCAGTAATTATATGATTACCATGGTTACGATGGTTAAGATAAAATTTAATTAATACAGTTCATTAATAATTTAACAAAACAAGTAACAAAGACTGTCCCTGTGTGTTTTTCGAAGAAAATCGTTCAACCAGCATAAAAACAACGAATATTTAACAAATTGGAAAAGATTCATGTCATAATTTGTTTTACTGTGTCAAATGCATTACTAATTTTATTTTTCAAATCCTGCACAATTTGAACGTCTTCAGAATAAACTATTTGTTTTAAATGTCCCAAAACCAAAAATCTAACGGATGGTGAACGAGGTGACCACGGGATAAGACCTCCTCGGCCAATCCACTTATTGTCAAATCTGTTATTTAAGTATGCTCGAGTAGCACGTGCATAATGTGCTGGTGCTCCATCATGCATAAAGTAGCAATCTTGTAGAATTTGTTGAGATAATTCATCAAATGCCTCCGTAAGGTCATTTTGTAAAAAATGTATGTAAGCATCGGCTGTCAATCCCTTTGGAAGAAAAAATTGACCTAATAACTGATCATCTATAATTCAAGCCCATACATTAACACTGAATCGCCACTGATGATGAGTTTCTAGTATTGCATGGAGATTTTCATCATTCCAAACATGCGCATTATGAATATTAAAAATTCTGCTTTGAGTAAATGTTACTTCATCCGTAAATACAATGTTTATGGGAAAGTCGACGTTTACTACCTCTTCCTATATGGCTCACCTACAAAAAATCCCTCTTTTTCGCCATCATTTTCTGTTAGAGCTTGAATGGTGTTGTAATGATAAGGATAAAGCAACTGCTCCCTTAACATGCGGTGAACGGTTGTTTTGTTAATGTTTTCTTGTGCAGAATTTCTTCTAATGCTGGTTGAGGCCTTTTCATCAACTCTTCTCAAAACTGCTTCTTCTAATTCCACCGGCCTTGTGGATATGGTGTAACAATACACCATGTACAATACACCCTGTAGAATTTAAGTCTAACTAGTTTCGGCCCTTGGTCCTCTTCAGAGACTCTACAAATAGATTAACATTTCTCATCCTATCCATTTTACTCTCATTTTACTATCAATTATACTATAGCTCACCACACACTGCAAGACGCCAGAGCAAAACTTTACAGTCTACAAACTTTCAAATCATGTATGATGTATGATAGATTATGTTTTGGCAGAAGTACTTCTCATCCATCTAGGATCTTTGGTTGTGATCAACCGGAAGTAGGATGCGTTGGAAGTATTCTGGGAGCATATTTTAAGGTAGTTCCAAAATGCTGCAATTTCTGATTCTTGAGAAAATAAATTCTACGTTTTGTAACAAAAAACAAGTAAATTCATGTATTTTATTGCAAATATTTTCTGGGTTAACTTGACTTGAACTCTGTCTTGGACTCTTCAGTGAGAGTAAACACCAAAATGTTAAGATTTCGACTTGTCCAGAAAATGTCAAAGAAGGATTCAAAATGACACAATTAGAATAATGCAAGTATATTGATGAAGTATATTGGGATATTTAGACGTACTTAATTTTAATGACAAGATTTCATTGTGGAAGAGTGGTGGAAGAGCAACCGCTGTATGTCAGCGGCATTCAGCGGTTGAACTGCACCTTGGGATTTCCCACTTGTTTAGTATTAGTTCGTCTCGTGAAATTGTGGTATATTATGTTGTTGTATATTATTACAGGTGGGAAATAAAGGCATTATTATTATTTTCGGATTTTCCTTTTTGAATCAATCAGTAGGAAAAGAAGTTATAAAGAAAACTTTCTGCAAAATATGATAATTTTTGCTTTTTTTGCAAGGTACTCCAAACGAATACAATGAGACACAGATTAGCCAGAACTGATTATAATATTTTCAACCGTCTGACGTTGATAACTTGAATTTTTAGGCTGATGTGTCTCCGACATGACTAAATTTGAGAAACCTAATTACATAGTAAAACCTTGCTTTTTAATTTTTAATTTTGTAAATTAGTAACTAAAATTTATAAAATTAATGTTTAAAAACTTGCAAAATGAAATTAAGGACGAAGTGTTACAAGTTTATAGGTTAAAATTCAAGAACGCTCTTTTTTAACAAAAGAAATATTAAGAAACTTGGGAAAAATTCAAGAATCATCATGTGGCAAAATCGATGACCCAAAAAACACGTTAAAAGTAAAAAGAAAGTGCTGAAAAGTGACTAACACTAGATTAACTTCTGTTATAAAACTTCTATTATATGATAACTAACTTCAGGTTTAAAATCTCAACCTCAATTATGATATATTTGTAATCTTCATTAAAAATCCTTTAAAATGAGTACAAACACGACATATTTATCTTCAGTATTAATG
This sequence comes from Onthophagus taurus, assembly GCF_036711975.1. Lineage (NCBI taxonomy): Eukaryota > Metazoa > Arthropoda > Insecta > Coleoptera > Scarabaeidae > Onthophagus > Onthophagus taurus. The sequence goes on along the minus strand of NC_091968.1, from coordinate 4,747,912 downwards.
AAGTTATGGTCAACTTCCGGTTAAGAATGACGTCAATTTTGACATATTCTGAATTTTTATGAAATGTCTTAATATTTATCACAAAAACAAAAATATAATAAAAAAATCAAAAATTAAGGTTGGTATTAATATTTAAAAATTAAATTGCTATCTTCATTGTTGCTAACTTCGGGTTTAATGTTTTTTATTCTAACTTTTTTGTTTTTTGAGGTAAGTGAGTCATCTTTGGACTCATTTTAAAGGTTTTTTAATAAAGATGACAAATATCTCAAAAATTGACGTTGATTTTATATATTTTCTTTTGTATGGTATATCATAAAACAAGGAAAAACAGATAACCCTTTAGCGCATATTTTACAATAATACCGGGTTTCCTTCCTTTTCCTTTTTCCATGGTTATCCTTTCTGCAGCATACTGCTCAATATCTTGTAGGCGCAACTTTTTTTTTCTGTTGATGGAATAAATTGGCTGTTTTGATCTTACGTGCATAGTAGTCCTTGTTTCTACGTGATGTTGCTGAACTAACTTTTCCACAAGATTTATTCTAAATTCTAAATGTGATCGCCTTCCACCATTGAGTTTATAAAGAATAAATGAATTATAAATGGATATATCTAGCAAATGAAAAAAGATTTAATTGTAAAATTTTTTCATTGTTTTCTTGTTGCTGGATAGTTATGAAGTTGCTGATCTAAATGATCAACTCCTCCCATAGTCTTATTATAATCTACCACTACTTTAGGTTTTGCAATTACATTTCCAGTTTTGTCCATTTTATCTGTATTTATTTTTTCAATGTTATGAATGGTCGATAATAGATATACGTCTTTTTTATCATACCATTTCATAACCATAATTTTTCCTCTTTGAAAAGCAATCCTTTGTTTAGTTTCTTTTTCTGGAGTTCGGATGGGAGATCTTTTCTGTTTTTTCGCATTGTTCCATATACAGGGTGTACAAAAAGTATGGAATAATGGTTCTACAGCCTAAACTTCGACTTATATTAAAAAAAGTTTTAAATAAAAGTTACTTGAAACTATTTTCCGCATATCTTGGCCTAGAAACAAAATAAAATCTTGACGGCAGTCTGAGTTACGACATGGTGAGTGTGTTTTTTAAATGGAACATCCTGTATATTTTAAGGTTTTTGGATTCTTTTTGACAAGGTGTTGCAAAATGCCATAAGGTTTTAATGCTTTAAACTGCATAGTTTTCGAGATATTGAAACTTTTATTTAAAAAGATTTGACGTAGTGACAACCAAATTATGGTGTCATTATGGAATAGATAACCTAAGCCTTGACGTCATACTGATGGGCGGAGCTTATACCGACTCCAAACATCTTCGTGAACAGGAAAATAGTGTCAAGTAACTTTTATTTAAAACTTTTTTTAATGTAAGTTTAAGTTTAGGTTGTAGAACCGTTATTCCATACTTTTTGTACACCCTGTATGTATATCTGTATTATCTGAAATAAGAAAATTAGCTAGTTCTGGAGATGTGTAGAAATTATCTGTTGTCAAACAGTAACCTTTATCTAGTAAAGGATCCAGTAAGGTCAGAACTACTTGAAAAGTAAAGGGTTTATCTTTGTATTTGTCACCTATTATTATTGTTCCTTTACCAGTGTAAATTATTGATGAATAATTTTAATTTTATGCCGAAACGAGATCGTTTCAGAGGGATATACTGTTTCCAGCCAAGACGACCTTTGTACAACATCAAACTTTCATCCACAGTGATATGTTTTTCAGGTATATATAAAGATGAACATTTTTTATATATGTGTCAAAAAGGGGCAAAATTTTTTGAAGTTTTTTATTACGATGTTGTTATGTATTGCAATGTTCGTTGTTTGAAAAATGTAAGTTGTGCTTTATTTGAGCATACCGTCTTTGTGACATAAGTCTGGGAAAAGTTGGAGTTGCAATCAATTCGTTTGAAGACCAATACATTCTTTCCTCAGGTTTGTTTATCCATGTATTTGATGAAATTCCTGGCTGCTGTTCGGCATATATATTGGTTTCATTTTCAATTATGTCCAATAAGCAATTGTCAAAAAAAAGTTTGAAATATACATCATACTCATCTTCTAAATGAAATGTACAACCAGGTGTTGCCTTGAGTGGAAATTTGTGCGGAGCTGAATTGGGTTGGTCTGCACTTATTTGAATCCAATCTGATGCAGCACTCATCATCATATCATCATCATCTTTCGAACTGTCCGTTTCCGATTCATAATCACTAAGACCATCATCTAAATCGCTTTCTAACAAATTAGTGTAATGAAAATCTTCGTCGTCAGAGCTCGACATTGTAGAACAAATATTTTTCTTATATAAATATAATAAATAATATAAATGGGTTATTCTTCGTGACAACAGAAGTGAAACAAAAACACGACCTTACACATAATTTACAAAAGGCCTATTTATTATAGGAGTTACAGATTTTTGGAAATAATAACGAAAAACTCTGTCCCGAGTAAGACTCGGGTTTGCGCGAATTCGCCGTTTTTAGTTGCCCGAGTCACACTGGGGCTTGCGCGTTAAGGGGTTAAAGCAAATGGTATTTTAGGTCTTTCGGTATTCTGCATTCTAAGATAAGTTACACCTTTACCTACCTAAAATCTCTAAGACCATCCTCCTGATAAGCTATCTAGAGGATAGTTGCCATGGTTACGGCTGTTTTAAGCGCTCTCATTGGCTAAGAACTGGATTTATCTATCGGATAAATTTATCAGCAGGTGCTAAAAGTGGGCCTAAAAACGATAAAATGTCGCTTAGTCAAGTGATGTATAACGTGGTCCAATTATTCAATCAAAACTTGATCGTTTAACATTATTTTGCTGAAAAATTGAAACACGTTGATAAATCCAACAACTTTATAGCACCTTTTACCATTCCTTTACTACATTTAAACTTGGATTGGAAAGACACCACGGAAAGACACCCGGCAGATAAACGCCGAAAATTAAATTGAGAAATAAATCGGAGTCCAACAAAACCGGGTACCTTAAATCTCTTTTCCGTTTCTTCACATCCCGTTTCGGGCCGGTTTCCCGGGCTTCGTTTAACGACCGTCGATGGCATATTTACAGTGGCGATCTTCCCGGGCAATATTTATATGCGTAAAACCGTCGTCGTCGACGCCCGATAAAAACGTTAAAAAAAACTAAAAAACAATTAGAGGTGCCCCCGGAGATCCGGGGTTCCCATCCGAGGGACCTGTCGACGTGTACGAGCTATGTACGCGACCCTATCGACAAGATAACATTAACATATTGAGTGGCGGCCTCGGAGAGGGCTCGTTAAATAGCCCCGATGTCTCAATTCGCTACTGAAACGGTAGCGATATCTGATGCGTTCGAACGCGGGCGTAAGAACTGAAAGAACAACAAGAAAAAATTAAATAAGAAGACGACGAATACGAATGCGAATAAAGGTGAAGAGACTGAAGAGGAAAGAAGAAGAAACGAAAAGTTTCGTTTTCTTGAGTACCAGCAACCGCCCACTAAAAGAATCTACCTTTAGAAAGAAGAATCGCCCTCTGGTAGAGATTTGCATAGATCCAAAGAAGAAGAGGAGTACAAGAACCGTGTGCTTATCCTTTAGCGACGGTCCCGAATCGTTATTAAACGCGCCCCCTTTCGTCTGTGCTACTGTATCATTACAAACGTTGTGGTCGGTGGATGCGTTTGGAAAAATTACGGGTTCCAAACGATACTTTTGTTAAAAAAGTTCGGTTGGTTCTGTGAATTTTCGATTTGGGTTCTCATTTAGTGGGTACTTTGAAACGAGGGATGCTTATTATGGAAATGCGATAGGTCCCCCAATTTTTTTTTAAGCAAAGAATATTTGGGATATTTCTGCGTTTGAAAGGTTCTCAATAAACTTTAAATACACTTTCTCAATTAACTCTAAAAGTGCAGAAAGATTCAGAATATAATTTGGAATTTCTTTCAGTCTGTGAGTTAATTGTGTAATTGAGCATTGCAAACCGTCGGAAACCGTTGCGTTTTCTTGCAATTATTAAAGCAATCAGATTGCGATTTAGCTAAAAAAATCATTCTTGGGATGGCATAACATTTTAGTCACATGATGAGTTATTAGTGTTTTTCGCTGGTATGTTTGACTTTTTTAATGCTATTTTTATGATGTTACATTAAAAGTTGAATCTTGAAGTCTTCAATTCGTTTTTGCAAACTTAGTATTGGATATCTTACTCCAAGAATTATAAAGCTTTATAATGACGTTATTCCGCCTCAACCCTCCTTGGCTTATTTTCCATAAGTCCTATTTTTTTAGCTCGTATTTTCTTCCACTCGCCTAGTAGAAGATAACTTGGCGATCCATATCATCCCAGCGCTTCATGATAGGATTTCGGTTAAACTCTAGGCGGGCTACTTCATTCCCCATCATCGCAATCTCCAAAATTGTCTCTAAGATGTAGTGAATCCTAGGTGTTTGTTGGCATAACAGCTTTTGGGCTTTGGGCCCTGAAGCAAAACTGATTACTGTTCCTTCACGAGATTTCCCCATAAGTTTTTTGATTCTCCAAAGTGTACAAAATATTGCTTTGTAAGACCTAAAAACGATTGTATAGAGTAGTAACTTTCTCTAATTCGTGTTATTTCCTCATTTGTGTGAAAGAAAGGCGATTTCGTTTACAGCAGTTTTACAGAAATTCATTTTTGATAAGATCATTGCGTTTAGAAGAAATGATAGCGTCTACGAATAAATAATACATTGCAACAATGAATTGAACATTTCAACACGACAGTTAGCGGATTTATTGGTAGTACATTCGTAGATCACGAATTGAATCACCTATCTGTCTAATAATACAATCCAGTAACAAGCAAATTAGTTTCAGGTGTTGCCAGAGCAAGGACAACTTATGATATGACCCCTTTTATTTGAAGATATGATAGCCATTATTTCTATATCATATCTAGAGAGAGTGCTTTTTAGCTTTAAGTTAAGATTTTTATATCTAATCATACTATTTCTAAATTACATCTAAAAATAGAGCTTTTTAGCTTTAATTTAAAATATAATTCATTTCCTAACTTATTAAAATTAGGTCGAGGTGATTTTTTAAATTTTCACTTTTTCTGAATTAACTCATATTAATACATTTTCTTGTAAGCTGTTTATTAGGAAACTTTTTATATCAAACCCTATTATTTCTATAGCACATCTAGTCATAGAACTTATTAGCTTTAATTTAAGATATAATTCATTTCTTAGCTACTCAAAATAAGGACGAGGTGATTTCTTAAATTTTCACTTTTTCTGAATTAACTCATATTAATACATTTTCTTGGAAGCTGTTAATAAGGAAACTTTTTATATCAAACCATATTATTTCTAAATCACATTTAATAATAGAGTTTTTTAGCTTTAATTTAAAATATAATTCATTTCCTAACTCATTAAAATTAGGTCGAGGTGATTTTTTAAATTTTCACTTTTTCTGAATTAACTCATATTAATACATTTTCTTCGAAGCTGTTTATAAGGAAACTTTTTATATCAAACCCTGTTATTTCTATAACACATCTAGAAGTAGAGCTTTTTAGCTTTAATTTAAGATATAATTCACTTCTTAACTCCTTAAAATAAGGTCGAGGTGATTTTTTAAATTTTCACTTTTTCTGAAATAAGTCATATTAATACATTTTCTTGTAAGCTGTTTATTAGGAAATTTTATATATAAAACCGTATTATTTCTATAGCACATCTAGAAATAGAGCTTATTAGCTTTAATTTAAGATATAATTTACTTCTTAGCTCCTTAAAATAACGTCGAGGTGATTTTTTAAATTTTCACTTTTTCTAAATTAACTCATATTAATACATTTTCTTGGAAGCTATTTATTAGGAAATTTTTTATATCAAACCCTATTATTTCTATAACACATGTAGAAGTAGAGCTTTTTAGCTTTAATTTACGATATAATTCACTTCTTAGCTCCTCAAAATAAGGTCGAGGTGATTTTTTAAATTTTCACGTTTTCTGAATTAAGTCATATTAATACATTTTCTTGTAAGCTGTTTATTAGGAAATTTTATATATAAAACCGTATTATCTCTATAGCATATCTAGAAATAGAGCTTGTTAGCTTTAATTTAAGATATAATTTACTTCTTAGCTCCTTAAAATAAGGTCGAGGTGATTTTTTAAATTTTCACTTTTTTTGAATTAACTCATGTTAATATATTTTCTTGGAAGCTGTTTATTAGGAAACTTTTTATATCAAACTCTATTATTTCTATAGCACATTTAAAAATAGAGCTTATTAGCTTTAATTTAAGATATAATTCACTTCTTAGCTCCTTAAAATAAGATCAAGGTGATTTTTTAAATTTTCACTTTTTCTGAATTAACTTATATTAATACATTTTCCTGGAAGCTGTTTATAAGGAAACTTTTTATATCAAACCCTATTATTTCTATAACACATCTAGAAGTAGAGCTTTTTAGCTTTAATTTAAGATATAATTCACTTCTTAGCTCCTCAAAATAAGGTCAAGGTGATTTTTCAAATTTTCACATTTTCTGAATTTACTCATATTAATACATTTTCTTGTAAGCTGTTTATTAGGAAATTTTTCAAATGAAACCGTATTATTTCTATAGCACATCTAGAAATAGAGCTTATTAGCTTTAATTTAAGATATAATTTACTTCTTAGCTCCTTAAAATAAGGTCGAGGTGATTTTTTAAATTTTCACTTTTTCTGAATTAACTCATATTAATATATTTCCTTGTAAGCTGTTTATTAGGAATTTTTTTATATCAAACCCAACTATTTCTATAACACATCTAAAAGTAGAGCTTTTTAGCTTTAATTTAAGATATAATTCATTTTCTAGCTCCTCAAAGTAAGGTCGAGGTGATTTTTTAAATTTTCACTTTTTCTGAATTAACTCATATTAATACATTTTCTTGGAAGCTGTTTATAAGGTAACTTTTTACATCAAACCCCATTATTTCTATAACACATCTAGAAGTAGAGCTTTTTAGCTTTAATTTAAGATATAATTCATTTTATAGCTTCGCAAAATAAGGACGAGGTGACTTTTAAAATTTTCACTTTTTCTGAATTAACTCATATTAATATATTCTCTTGTAAGCTGTTTATAAGGAAATTTTTTATATTAAACCCTATTATTTCTATAACACATCTAGAAGTAGAGCTTTTTAGCTTTAATTTAAGATATAATTCATTTTCTAGCTCCTCAAAGTAGGGTCGAGGTAATTTTTTAAATTTTCACTTTTTCTGAATTAACTCATATTAATACTAATATTAATATTTTCTTGGAAGCTGTTTATAAGGAAACTTTTTATATCAAACCCTATTATATCTGTAACACATCTAGAAGTAGAGCTTTTTAGCTTTAATTTAAGATATAATTCACTTCTTAGCTCCTTAAAATAAAGTCGAGATAATTTTTTAAATTTTCACTTTTTCTAAATTAACTCATATTAATACATTTTCTTGGAAGCTGTTTATTAGGAAACTTTTTATATCAAACCCTATTATTTCTATAACACATCTAGAAGTAGAGCTTTTTAGCTTTAATTTACGATATAATTCACTTCTTAGCTCCTTAAAATAAGGTCGAGGTGATTTTTTAAATTTTCACTTTTTCTGAATTAAGTCATATTAATATATTTTCTTGTAAGCTGTTTATTAGGAAATTTTTTATATAAAACCGTATTATTTCTATAGCACATCTAGAAATAGAGCTTATTAGCTTTAATATAAGATATAATTTACTTCTTAGCTCCTTAAAATAAGGTCAAGGTGATTTTTTAATTTTCACTTTTTCTGAATTAATTCATATTAATATATTTTCTTGTAAGCTGTTTATTACGAAACTTTTTATATCAAATCCTATTATATCTATAGCACATCTAGAAACAGAGCTTATTAGCTTTAATTTAAAATATAATTCATTTTATAGCTACTCAAAATAAGGAAGAGGTGATTTTTAAAATTTTCACTTTTTTTGAATTAACTTATATTAATACATTTTCTTGGAAGCTGTTTATAAGGAAACTTTTTATATCAAACCCTATTATTTCTATAACACATCTAGAAGTAGAGCTTTTTAGCTGTAATTTAAGATATAATTCATTTTCTAGTTCCTCAAAGTAGGGTCGAGGTGATTGTTTAAATTTTCACTTTTTCTGAATTAACTCATATTAATACATTTTCTTGGAAGCTGTTTATTGGGAAACTTTTTATATCAAACTCTATTATTTCTATAGCACATCTAAAAATAGAGCTTATTAGCTTTAATTTAAGATATAATTCACTTCTTAGCTCCTAAAAACAATGACAAGGTGATTTTTTAAATTTTCACTTTTTCTGAATTAACTCATATTAATACATTTTCTTGTAAGCTGTTTATTACGAAACTTTTTATATCAAATCCTATTATGTCTATAGCACATCTAGAAATAGAGCTTTTTAACTTTAATTTAAGATATAATTCATCTCTTAACTCCTTAAAATAAGGTCGAGGTGATTTTTTAAATTTTGTTTTTTCTGAATGACCTCATATTAATACATTTTCTTGTAAGCTGTTTATTACGAAACTTTTTATATCAAACCCTATTATTTCTATATCACATATAGAAATAGAGCTTTTTAACTTTAATTTAAGATATAATTCATCTCTTAACTCCTTAAAATAAGGTCGAGGTGATTTTTTTAAATTTTCATTTTTTCTGAATTAACTCAATTTAATACATATTCTTGTAAGCATTTTCTTCTATATTTTTTCCTACATTTTAAGAGTTGCGTGACTGGATTCGTTCTGGATTCAACAGCAAAAAATGCCTAAAAAATCATTTTTCTTTGTGCACCTATTAATCTTGTAAAAAAAAAGGAATAAAAACGTCCGGATAGAAAGTACACTTCTTAAGAAAAACCACATAAATGATGATGGTAATTGCATTGCAAAGCCGCGCAATTGCAAATTCCCGAAAAAAGTTAGAATGTAGTTCTTTCGACGACCAAACGGTCCCAAAAAAAATAAATAATGATAAAAAGTTTTAAAAAAATGAAACCGTAGCGTAGGGCCATTAGACAAAGGTGTATCTAGTGTATGGCCGGGACGAATTATAAAGAAATTTGGGTCCGGCTAAGTCTTTTGTAATGACAGCCTACCAACGCATCACTATTACCGGCTTCATACATATGAAGCAGTGGCTGAAGGAGTTCGGGTACGGCAGCAGCATCTTGTAATCTAGATGGTAACCGCGAGTCATCGAAGAAAATCTTTTCGTCTCTTTCAAACGTAATCATCACTCTGATTTACAAACATGTTTTGAGTATTGATCCATCCCGAGTTAATACAAAAAGCTTTTTTTAAGTAAGATTAGTTAAAAGTAATAATTTTCAATTCAGATAACCGACAGAATAATAACAGAGCTCCAGATATCCAGAAAACAGTTCCTGTATCCCATAATTAGCAACTTTATTAACGGTTTACTGTTTCATTTCGACCCCAACTTCTCCGTATTTAATTTTTTTTTTCTTATCCTTATTGAAAATCTCGAGTGTAAGCACGGTATAGATTTCTTGATGGCAGCTGCTCGTGGCTCATTAATTTATCGCGCCGGTTCAGTTTTGACTTTAGCTTAAGCTCAGATTATATTGCGAAAAGGGGCCCCTTTCGACGTGTCAAAATAATTACTGCCCCGCTTCTTACGACATCGCACTGTTATTACTTCATTTCTTCTCCTCTTTCCCCGTTCCCTCGTTCGTCACAATCTTCGGATTCGACCTCGCCTTTTCTTCAACATAACGTTAAAACCACCAATTATTTACCCATTATGCCGCCGTCTTGTAAGCCTTATCTCCCTTCAAAACCCATTATTCCACGATTATTTTAACTTTATTTTTGTATAAAATCGAATCGATACTATTTTCTGTGAACATTTTTTTTTATTTTTTCGTCAAACAAATAAATTTTCCAATAAAAGACGAATATATACACTTACGGTGCCTGGTACCGACGAAATCGTATTTTATTCTTCCCTTCTTTTCGACTATACGCACAGCGAACGACGACATTAAGGGAATTTTATGTATCATCAAAAATGCATTAAGGGATCAACGAAGAAGAGGGGAAATATATTTGGGGTAAATCTAAACTGACCTAAAAAAATTTTATAAAGTATAATATAGAATGTGGAATAAAATGAAAAGAGAGAAAAACGTTTTGATATATATGTTCAATAATTAATTTGATACCAGTGATTATCTAAGCGTAAATAAAAGCTGTTCGCCTTCTTTTAAAACCGTAACAGAAAACGCGCTTGGTCTGTTTTCGAAAATGCTTTAGGTACTACGTGGTTAATAATTATAGCGTATCGAGTACAAACATATGCCAATTATAGAAAAAAATATGGTCAAAGAAAAAATACCTGTACATTCATTCCATGTGATTAGTAACGTTGGATCTTGATGATTTTATTATTACAATTACACTTGATGTGAGATTAGTTTTTATACTTTGGGTTTTTTCTATCTTGTTGATACTTGAGTAGATTCTGAACTTTATATAAATCCCTGAGCATGGTTTAGCTGCTTAGGTTCCTTTAAGAAGATTTTAGAGTGAATCTCCATTCTGTTGTATTCCCAATTCCTCACAATACTTTTTCTTAGAGTCTTAAGTTAATAGCGGGTAGTAGGCTAGTGGTGGAACGGATATCCGGCAACTATCCGGTATCCTGCCTACCCTTCCATTTTTTAAAATCCGGCCGGATACCGGATAGTTACCAAATATCCGACATCGGCCAGATATTAAAAATCTATTACTCAGTACTCCACCATTCACAGGAATTAGTATCCGTTTTAGGTGTTGGACACTAAAGAAAATAATCAAGTTCAACCCCAACAGGACTTCTTTCATTGAATACAACTTTATTTATATCAGGTTTGTGATTAGCAACCTCATTGCAACAATCTCAATACGATATATAAAATCTCTTCTTGCAGTTTTCTTCTCTTCACTTGTAACTCATCATCACATTCATTACTAACAGAACTGTCGCTGTTATCATTTTCGATTATTAATTAAAGTATCCTCTATTTAATGCAAAAGGCCGTTTTGAAAAATCACTTTTAGTTCTTAAGAAATAAATTTTTGAAATAATCGACAATTTAAGATTAAGATTATGTTTTAAAAATTCGTATAAAATCCAGTTTTTGGAATATGAGTATGAAAATTACCCAAAGTGTTAATAGAAGTGTCCTCTTTCCAATGAACCAACCCGTTTTGAAAAATAACTTTTAGTTTTTGAGAAAACAATATTTGAAGTTTTGGTAAAATTTTCGATGTTGCAATTTTCATCGATAACTTTCAAAATTCGTTATAAATTCATTTCTTGAAGGATCCTTGTGGGGAACATCACCAATTAATAATTAAAGTATCCTCTTTTTAATGCAACAAGCCGTTTTGAAAAATCACTTTTAGTTCTTGAGAAATAAATTTTTAACATAATCGATAATTTTTTCGAATTCTGCATTTTTCGCCGATTAAATTTTAAAAATTCGTATAAAATCGATTTCTTGGAATATGAGTATGAAAATTTCTCAAAATATTAATAAAAGTGTCCTCTTTCCAATAAACTAACATGTTTTGAAAAATAACTTTTAGTTTTTGAGAAAACATTATTTGAAGTTTTGATTACATTTTCGATGTTGCAATTTTCATCGATAACTTTCAAAATTCATTATAAAATTAATTTCTTAAAGGATCCTTGTGGAAACATCACCAATTATTAATTAAAGTATCCTCTTTTTAATGCAAAAAGCCGTTTTGAAAAATCACTTTTAGTTCTTAAGGAATAAATTTTTGAAATGATCGAAAATTTTTTCGAATTTTGCAATTTTCATCCATAAAATTTTAATAATTCGTATAAAATCGATTTCTTGAAATAGGAGTATGAAAATTACCTGAAGTGTTAATAGAAGTGTTCTCTTTCCAATGAACCAACACGTTTTGAAAAATAACTTTTGGTTTTTGAAAAAACAATGTTTGAAGTTTTGATAAAATTTTCGATGTTGCAATTTTCATCGATAACTTTCGAAATTCGCTATAAAATTCATTTCTTGAAGGATCCTTGTGGAAATATGACCAATTATTAATTAAAGTATCCTCTTTTTAATGCAACAAGCCGTTTTGAAACATCACTTTTAGTTCTTAAGAAATAAATTTTTGAAATGATCGAAAATTTTTTCGAATTTTGCAATTTTCGTCCATAAAATTTTAATAATTCGTATAAAATCGATTTCTTGAAATAGGAGTATGAAAATTACCCGAAGTGTTAATAGAAGTGTCCTCTTTCCAATGAACCAACCCGTTTTGAAAAATAACTTTTAGTTTTTGAAAAAACAATATTTGAAGTTTTGATAAAATTTTCGATGTTGCAATTTTTATCGATAACTTTCAAAATTCGCTATATATTCATTTCTTGAAGGATCCTTGTGGAAATATCACCAATTATAAATTAAAGTATCCTCTTTTTAATGCAAAAAGCCGTTTTGAAAAATCACTTTTAGTTCTTGAGAAATAAATGTTTGAAATAATCGACAATTTGTTCGAATTTTGCAATTTTCGCCGATAAAATTTTAATAATTCGTATAAAATCGATTTCTTGAAGTAGGAGTATGAAAATTTCCCAAAATGTTAATAAAAGTGTGCTCTTTAAAATGAACCAACACGTTTTGAAAAATAACTTTTGGTTTTTGAAAAAACAATGTTTGAAGTTTTGATAAAATTTTCGATGTTGCAATTTTCATCGATAACTTTCGAAATTCCCTATAAAATTCATTTCTTGAAGGATCCTTGTGGAAATATGACCAATTATTAATTAAAGTATCCTCTTTTTAATGCAACAAGCCGTTTTGAAAAATCACTTTTAGTTCTTAAGAAAAAAATTTTTGAAATGATCGAAAATTTTTTCGAATTTTGCAATTTTCGTCCATAAAATTTTAATAATTCGTATAAAATCGATTTCTTGAAGTAGGAGTATGAAAATTTCCCAAAATGTTAATAAAAGTGTGCTCTTTCCAATGAACCAACACGTTTTGAAAAATAACTTTTGGTTTTTGAAAAAACAATGTTTGAAGTTTTGATAAAATTTTCGATGTTGCAATTTTCATCGATAAATTTAAAAATTCGTATAAAATCCAGTTCTTGGAATATGAGTATGAAAATTACCCAAAGTTATAATAGAAGTGTCCCCTTTCCAATGAACAAACCCGTTTTGAAAAGTAACTTTTAGTTTTTGAGAAAATAATATTTGAAGTTTTGATAAAGTTTTCAAAATTCGCTATAAATTCATTTCTTGAAGGATCCTTGTGGAAATATCACCAATTATTAATTAAAGTATCCTCTTTTTAGAGTTGCTTCGTTAGTTAAATCAGCATCAAAAAAGTTCATTTTGTATCTTGGATCCAAATAAGTTGACATATCTTATCAGCTTTCTTATTAATTTTATTTTTATTCCCTTCATTTCACTTCAGAAATCCATCAGAAATTATAACCATAATGGCCGGATATCCGGCTGAAAGAGATAACAAATATCCGTTATCCGGCTTTTCGCAAAATCACTATCCTTCCATCACTAGTCTTAGCACATACCTATGTATATCACTGATTCTGAATAATTAAGTAAAGCTTCCAGTATCTTTTCTTTATAATAGCTCCCAATTACGTATATCTTAACCCCAACTTTTTTTACATACCGCGAATAGCTCCGAATAGCTCCCAATTACTCCCACTATGTGTGTATTTTACTAGAAATTGTAAAATGCCATACTAAACTTCCAATACTTCTTGTTTCAATGACACTCATTTACTGCAAATAGTCTCCAATTGCAAACGATGTTTCTCTATTACTGTTGCTCCTAATACTTTTCGTGCCTAAAAGTCATAATGTGTCAAAATAACTTTCAAGAACTCTTGGTACATTCCAATATCTTCTGATTTGACGACGAATAGCTCTGACTTGCTTACAATTACTTCCACTATCTGTAGAATTTACCAGAACTGTTACTCCGAATGTCATTTACTTTTAAATAGCACATTCCAATGTTTTATTATCTGTAGATTCCACCAGAACTCAGTTGCTCCCAATATCATTTGCTTTAAAGACTAGGAATGGCTCCAAATTACTTCAAATTCCTGTCTTTGTGCAACCAAATATCTCTCACTCAATCCAAATCGCCTCTAATAGCGGATGACGCCTTCCAATTTCTGTTGCTCCCAATGCCTTTCACTTATAACGTCTCTTAATGACTCCAAATTCTTTCTAAAAGCTCTCGCAGCATCACATTGTGAATCACTTACTCCATATTTTTTTTCAATTTTTAAAGAACATCTAAAAATAGAGCTTATTAACTTTAATTTAAGATATAACTCGTTTCTAACTTCTTGAAATAAGGTAGAGGTGATATTTTTAAATTTTCACTTTTTCTGAATAAGCTCATATTAATACATTTTCTTGTAAGCTGTTTATTAGGATACTTTTTATATCAAATATCATTATTTCTATAGCACATCTAGAAATACAGCTTATTAGCTTTAATTTAAGATATAATCGAGTACAAACATATGCCAATAGTAAGTACATACATTTCATTCATTCCAAGTACATTCATTCCATGTCATTAGTAACGTTGGATCTTGATGATTTTATTATTACAACTACACTTGATGTAGGATTAGTTTTTACACTTTGGTTTTTTCCTATCTTATTGATACTTGAATACATTCTGAACTTTCTATAGACCCCTGAGGATGGTTTAGCTGCTGAAACTGGTTAGATTACTTTACGGATTATAATATAAATTGTTAATAAAAAAATATTTTTTACAATTTTGAATTTTGATTAAGATGTTATATGAATGAAAATATGTTTTCGTTAATAATCAAGATTTTAGAGCGAATCTTCATGCTCTTGTATTCTCAATTCCTCACAATACTTTTTCTTTTAAACGCTTTCAACGAGTCTCAGCAAATACCCATGTATATCACTGATTCTGAATAATTAGCTAAAGCTTTCAGTATCTTTTCTTTATAATAGCTCCCAATTACTCCCACTATGTGTGGATTTTACCAGAAATTGAAAAAGGCCATTCAAGCCTACAAATTGCTCCCTATGCTAGCAATGACTCCCAATACTTCTTGTTTTAATGACACTCATTTACTCCAAATAGTCTCCAATTGCAAACGATGTCTCTTTATTACTGTTGCTCCTAATACCTTTCGTGCCTAACTCATAATGAGTCAAAATAACTTTCAAGGACTTTTGGTACATCCCGATATCTTCTGATTTGACGACGAATAGCTCTGAGTTGCTTCCAATTACTTCAACTATCTGTGGAGTTTACCAAAACTGTTACTCCGAATGTTATTTGCTTTTAAATGGCACATTCCAATGTTCTATTATCTATAGATTCCACCAGAACTCAGTTGCTGCCAATATCTTTTGCTTTAAAGACTAGGAATGGTTCCAAATTACTCCGAATTCCTATCTTTGTGCCTTTCCCTTATAAAGTCTCTTAATGATTCCAAATTCCTTCGAATAGCTTTCGATGCATCCCATTGTGCCTAAATCAGTCCATATAGCCTTCAATAGTCGACCATACCTACCAATTGCTGTTGCTCCCAATATATTTCACTTATAAAGGTTCTCAATGGGTTAAAATTGCTGTCGGTATATCTCAGTTATCCTTTTTTACATCATATTACCACAAAGCTTTGGCTCACCCATCCCAAGATCTAAATCATCCCTCCCAGATGTCAAAATAACTTAATATAAGTTATAGAAGTTAAAGAGATAATAAATGTAAGTATTTATAAGGTGCAAACCATCGACACACCCTCTCTTTTGTCAGACAGAGCAGTAGTAGTAGCAATAGTCTTCGAGGTCGTCTCTCCCTTCGAGATGTATCTCCCTAACGAGCGGTCGAGCGACGACGCCCGCGTCACACCATCGGCGTCAAGGCGTAATTAGCGATAGGAGTCCGCGGCCCGCGCCCGCGCGGGTCGGGCTTCTCTTCTTCTGCCCACCGCGTCTCGTTAGCAGCGAGGCGACCGCGATGGGCCGCCGCCGATACCAGGCGATGGGGGCCCCCGAACCGCCGACCCCGACGGTTCCCATGGTCCCGTCGTTTATCTCCACGGCACCGCGGAGGAGATTTATACGCTTTTGGCGAGAGAACGAAAAGAGAAGCGGGGTGGGAGTCGTAAATGGGTTCTTAAGTGTGGTATCGCGAATCCTAGTCTGTCGCGATTCCAAGAGTGGGTCACTTTCGCTATCATTTTTGTTTTATTTTTTTTCTTGTTTCTTGCACTACGACGTGGTTTGAATCAGAAATTGAGTGTTTGATCCAGCGGGGGTGGCTAATCATTCCCGGTATTTAAACGTAGAAGAGCTTGGAGTTGGCTTTCGTGTGACACGAAAGAACATGTTTTGAGATGGTTGAGGTGTTGTTGGGTTATGCACGCAAAAACTAGGTGTTGATGACTATGTACATAGGTCATGGTTAATTATTATTTTACTATGTAGTAAAATACTTTCTATTCTTCTAAATTATTTGCTTGATTTAGATAAAAAAAATGTATTAATGCAGTGTGAAAATGTTGTAACAACTAAAAAACCCCCCTACATATTCTTTAACTTTTCGCAAAAACTCCGAGTTAAAGCTCGCGTCGATAGCTTACAAAATGTAATTAGACGTAATTTCCATGCATTAACGTCGAAACTAGCGTTTTTAAGGGCACGTTCGTACGAACGTGAATTCTAAACATGGTCGTAGACGAAAAAACAACCCCCAGTTGAATTAATTAAACATAATAAAAACGGAGCAGCATGGGGGGAAAACGAACCGGTACTTTCCGGGGGTTTTTATCTCGCTCGTAAAGCATATTTTTATATATCCGTCATAAAAATTTTCCCTTCGTACAACGAGCACATAATTTCCCACCATCGGGTGCGGCTTATCAACTCCATCTTTTTTTCCTAACCCCCAAAAAGCTTTTCGTGTGGTCCCAAATTGTCTAATTAAAAGAAATTGCATAAAAAATTACGCTAATAAAACATTTTTTGATTCAACTCTAAAAGAAAGAATACATTTTATACGTAGCATCGGGTTGGGTTGAAAATAGGTGGAGTTACGGTGCGGCTTTGAGGCTAACCCTGTCCGAAGAGTAGCAATTTTCCGCAGAGTCGACCATAGAAAGTCGTAATAAAAGCGGTAGCCAGACGGTTGATATCGCAGTCGCCGATAAATAGGCGGTTTGCGGAACGTGTAATTTCACGTAATGGCTTCGGGATCGGATTTTTAACATTCCCCGGTAATGTTGAAGAAGAAGAAACGAAACGAAGCACGGAAAACATGAAAATGTTAGTCGCATAATCAAAAAACACACAAAGTAATATGTTTTATCTCATAATAATTACCATAATATTAGCGTTTGCGTCATATTCATGTTAATATAGTGCTAATCAACGCTTAACCTGACGTTAATGGGATGTTCCGTATTATGATAAAGTGACAATATATTAAAAGTTGGCTTCAAAAAACATTAATTGATCGTTCATTGAAAAATAATATCACCTTAATTAGGAGACATTTTTAAGCCTCGATTAGCGTCACGTTAACTTAAACCAATTGCTAATCGCACAAATTTTTTTTTCTAAAATAACATTAATGTCATCTTTAATTAAAAATTAATGTTAACAAATCACGATTAGAAGTTAATGAATACTAATCGTGATGTTAATTGTGGGTTAGGCTCTATTTAAGCTGAGGTTAAATCATAAAGTTAATCAACCAAACGTGTTGTTGTGTAGTTTGTTTAATAACTCCTGCGATTGCATCATATTGAGTTTAGATGAGTCTTATAAAACCTAAACATTGTGCTAATTAATGCTTAACCTTCCATTATTCAGTATTCAGTTAAAACTAAAAGTTATGAAACGATGTGATATTGTTAATCGTGAATTAAGTTAAGTTTGGCAATAATTTAATCAAAAATAAGTTTTATAAGACATTATAGAATGTTCATCGACAGATAATAGTTTAGATAACTTTAACTGAGAGTTAATCGGCCAAAAATATCATCAAATTTTTAATAAAAACAAGTTAACCAATGGCTAATCATGTAGTTATGTCTAAATTGAATACTAACCAGCACTTAATCTGGTGTCAGCTGCATCTTAATTCTAGGTTATGAGCGTAATAAATCAAGAATGTGTTTTATACATCTTTTATCGAACATTTATCTATATCAAGTTATAGTGAACTCTACTAGATATACAACAACACTAAACGTTTAAAAAAAAATTACTCTTACATCTAGATTACACAATTAAACTTAGAATATACAATATATATTATAGAACGTTAGAATATAATAAAAAATGTATGCAGTATATTGAATGTAGCGTGTGGTCGAGGTTTTTGTGCGTTTTTCTCGTACACCTTTAATTCGTCGTTAATCCACTGAAACAGCACACATTCGTTTACAGCATTTGTTAAGAAAAAAAATAACATCCTAATTAGTTCGCCAAACAAATAATTACCATAATATTTACGTTTGTGTCATATTCTTGTAAATATAGTGCTAATCAACACTTAATCCGACGTTAATCGGATGTTCCGTATTATGATAAAATGACAATATATTAAAAGTTAGCTTCAAAGAACATTAATTGACCGTTCATTGAAAAATAATATCACCTTAATTAGGAGACATTTTTATAAAGCTCGATTAGCGTCACGTTAACTTAAACCAATTGCTAATCGCACAAATTTTTCTTTCTAAAATAACATTGTCATCTTTAATCAAAAATTAAACTTAACAAATCATGATTAGAAGGTAATTAATACTAATCGTGATGTTAATCGTGCGTTAGGCTCTATTTAAGCTGAGGTTAAATCAAAAAGTTAATCAACCAAACGTGTTGTTGTGTAGTTTGTTTAATAACTCCTGCGATTGCATCATATTCAGTTTAGATGAGTGTTATAAAACCTAAAGGTTGTGCTAATTAATGCTTAACCTTCCATTAATGGAATGTTCAACATATTTGATGTATTCAGTTAAAACTAAAAGTTATGAAATGATGTGATATTGTTAATCGTGAATTAAGTTAAGTTTGGCAATAATTTAATCAAAAATGAGTTTTATAAGACATTATAGAATGTTCATCGACAGATAACAGTTTACATAACTCTAACTGAGAGTTAATCGGCCAAAAATATAATCAAATTTTTAATAAAAATAAGTTAACCGATGGCTAATCATGAAGTTATGTCTAAATTGAATACTAACCAGCACTTAATCTGGTGTTAACTGAATCTTAACTCTAGGTTATTATCGTTATAAATCAAATGTGTTTTACACATCTTTTATCGAACATTTATCTATATCAAGTTATAGTGAACTCTACTAGATATATTACAACACTAAACGTTTGAAAAAAAATGTTTGTAACTATATTATACACCTTTAATTCGTCGTTCATCCACTGTAACAGCACACATTCAATTACAGGAATTTGAATCGTTTTCGAGACGCCCCCTACCCTAAATAGGCATTTGTTAAGAACAAAAATAACATCATAATTAGTTCGCCAAACAAATAATTACCATAATATTTACGTTAGCGTCATATTCTTGTAAATATAGTACTAATCAACGCTTAATCCGACGTTAATCGGATGTTCCGTATTATGATAAAGTGACAATATATTAAAAGTTGGCTTTAAAGAACATTACTTGATCGTCCTTTGAAAAATAATATCACCTTAATTAGAGGGTGCTTTTATAAAGCTCGATTAGTGTCACGTTAACTTAAACCGATCGCTAATTGAACAAAATTTTTTTCTAAAATTAACAAATCATGATTTCAAGTTAAGGCATACTAATCGTGAAGTTAATCGTGAGTTAGGTTCCATTTAAGCTGACTGTTAAATCAAAAAGTTAATCAACCAAACGTGTTGTTAAGTAGTTTGTTTAATAACTCCTCCGCTTGCATCATATTTAGTTTAAGCCAGTCTCATAAAACCTTAAGATTGTGCTAATCAATGCTTAATCTTCCATTAATGGAATGTATATTCCGGGTTCGTTTCAAATTAACGTATTTGACGTAATCACTCCAACTAAAAGTTACGAAATCATGTTTGTAAGCTAATAAATTCTAATCATGTTGTTAATTGTGAGTTAAGCTAAGTTTGGCGTTAAATTAAATCAAAATTGAGTTTGATAATACTTTATAGAATGTTCATTAATAGATAGTCGCCTAGTTAACTTTAACTGAGGGTTAATCGACTATAGATATGTAACTTTCAATAGAAGCAAGTTAACCAATTGAATGTTAATCAGCTTAATCGTGAGTTAAGCTAAGTTTGGCGTTAAATTAAATCAAAAATGAGTGTTATTTTACAGATAACAGCTTAGATAACTCTAACTGAGAGTTTATCGGTCATAAATATCATCAAATGTTTAATAAAAACAAGTTAACCAGCACTTAATCTGGTGTTAACTGAATCTTAACTCTAGGTTATTATCGTAATAAATCAAGAATGTGTTTTACACATCTTTAATCGAACGTTCTACATCTAGATATGGTGAACTCTACTGGATATACTAGAACACTAAACATTTGTGTGGTATTATACACATACTAAATAGAACGTTATTAAGATTTTCCGTTATGAAAAAAAAAATGTTTGTAACTCTATATTATAACAATTTAAATATAAAATGATTATCTAGATTACACAATTAGACTTTAAAATTGTGATAAATGTATAGGATGTTTTGCAGTAAATTTTAACCGTTAGAATATAATAAAAGATGTATGCAGTGAATTGAATGGAGCGTGTACTCGAGGTTTTTGTGCCGTTTTCCCGTACACCTTTAATTCGCGGTCCATCCACTGTAACAGCACACATTCAATTACAGGAATTTGAGTCGTTTTCGAGACGCCCCCTACCGGAACAAATAACCGTCCCGGACAATATTCCCGGAATTACGCGAAAATGATCCGCCGAACTAACTGTGACAACGTTCTAAGTAAGTAAACTATTCTAAAATCTTGATGCAATAAAATTGGTCTAAAGATATTGAAACGAATAAAAAAAATTGTCAGTATAAATTAAATGGCGTACGATGAGGAGAGTTTATCACTGTTTAGCGGGTTTTTATCACGTTTTTATGGCCAGTGAACGATTGCCTTTAGATTCTTTTAGTCGCTTGGTTATATCTGACACGCCACGTCGTCAGGCGATCTTAAGTTTTCAATCGACGTCATGAAATTCTTTATTTTATATTTTCATAATGTTTTTAGAAATCCCAACATATATTAAACGTTTCAAAATTGATTTTGAAATTAAATTGGTATTATCTCCGTAGTTCTCAGTTAATCAAAAGGTGGGAAGAGGATGATGGAAATGAATCTCCATCGTAGTTACATCGGTCTTAATTACTTTAACCCGTTTGGAATTGCAAATTTGACGCTCCATTTGTATAATTGCTCATCGTATGTAATAGGAATATTCTCGTTTTATTTTAATGCTTTTGATTATTAGAAACACTTTTATTCCTTAAATTAATTAATATTTGCTTCAATAATAACTATTTTAGAATTTCTTATCTTAATCAAATTGTTCAAAATTGTTTAAATTGTTGCTCATTCAACCCAAGCACGAGGAGATCTAAAACAACCTGTCTTGTGCCATCATATTTCGTTCCTGGTTTTGCTTAGATTTTCTTGACTAGTTGAAGCCTACTAATAATTGTTCCAGAAAAGATTTGGCAGTGATCTGCCTAACAAATCGTTAATCAGACCTTCCATTTAGATGAGAAATTAACATTTTAGGCACATTGCTTGAAACATTCTTGAGAACTGTTCTAGATATAGTCTTGGACCAGTTCTTTAGATTTTGGATATGTTGTAAACTGTTCGTAATTCAAAATTGACATGTGGGTGTCACAGCTAATCCAACTCCAAAGTAACCCAACCTGAGTCAACGAAACCGAAGCCATCGTTATTCAAATTTGACACATGTTAGGCATAGCTAATCCAAATCTAAAAATTCTAATCTGATAGCAATTCAAATAATAATAAGAATATTTATTCGTATTCTTATTAGGATTAGTAGTCTTCGGGATCGGTGCAACCAAAGCAATCCCCCAGCAGTCTAGAAAAGCAGAAGACTCAAGACAATAGTTGATGATGTGACATATATAAGACAGATAACTGGACAACACAGTACCAGCATTCTTGCACTGATACCATTGAACCCAATCGTGTCCATAACCTCCTGCTCTGAGGATAAAGATAATTGAAGCTTTTTAGTAACCGTAGGGATCACATTTAACGAAAAGAAAGTTATTAATTCAGTATTCAGTATTCAAAGCATCGACATCAACAAGATCTTCAAGAATAGAACGCTGACTTGACACAATTTCTGACTACTTCTGGTATTCAACATATACTTAAGGTAAGCCTTCTTTTCCCTTTGAACACTAGAATTAGTAAAATTACGCAACTCCTTATAAGTAAGGTAATCGTGTTCACATTTTTAGTTCTTCTAAATTTCGAGTAAGCATCATCTCTGAGCTCCATCAACAATTTAATGTTATCAGTTATGCAAGGACGACAATTCTTCCTTGCTGAGATAACCCTAAAGGAGCATGGACATCGAATAAGGACAAAATGAAACGATTAAACAAGCACACCTTGTCATCAATATTTTCAAGGTATATGATCTCATTCCAAGAAACTTGAGATAAATCATATGCAAAATTATCATGGTTAAAATATTTAAAATCTTTGAAGCTAATTGGTCGTGGCTCAGATTTAACTCCATCTACGAAGCCTAATTCTATACAAACTATCGATAATAAGAAGCAACCCAACCCCAAAGCATTCCAACTTCATAACAACCAACTGAAAACATCGAAATACAAATTTGACACGTGCAATTTATCCAAAAAGTAGCTCAGGGCGATATCAACCCAAGTCAACTGAAAATAATAATTAAGAATTCAATGTAATAGCTACCAAGTAAGAAGACTTTCCAGAACAACACTTAAAAAGATGTGAGGATTTCTACATAGAAGCTCTCATATTTGGTGAATTTGGTTTGAAAGGAATTTATTGTGCTCCCTACTTCATCGTGAGTTTTGGAAAGGAGTCTTATAAAAACATATTTACGTTGACTTTCGAAAGATGACATAATAAATTTTGCTTCTAAATAACTAGATACTACCGCTGAAAAATTAATAAGCTATTGTTTCCAGAAAAATACTGTATCTTGTTGTAAAACACTAGATTATGCTGATAAGATTATATACTGCTTTCCTAAGCCGTGATATTGCTAGCAGAAAAGTAAATAGTGCTACCAGAAAACTAAATACTGTTGCAAAAGTCCATCTACTGCTGACAAAAATAGATGTTGCTTCTACAATAGTTGATACTGCCGATAGAAGACTAAATATTGTCGCAGGAAGACTTGTTATTGCTGGCAGAAGACTAAATCTGTTACAGAACATCAGACATTGCTGATATAGTCTTGATATTGGTTCTAGAAAACTAGATATCGTCACCAGAAGCCTAGAATTGGGGGCAAAAGACTAAATGCAGCTGTAAAAAGAATAGAAACTGCTTCCAGAAGACTAGATACTCTTGGTATATTACAACACAAGACCTAGAACTAGAAATCATTCGGATTTAGCTCTTTTTAGCTATTTTTCTCGGTCCAGTGTTGGTTTTAGTTTTGCACTAGAACTAACACAAGACCTAGACCTAATATAGTCTTGATATTGTTTCTAGAAAAGTAGATATTGTTACCAGAAGATGAAGACTAGATTGCTGTAAAAAGAATAGAAACTGCTTCCAGAAGACTAGATACTCTTGGTATATTGCAACAGTCTGGCACTGAATAACAAATAAAACTAGAACTAACACTAGACCTGGAACTAGAAACATTCGGGTTTAGCCGCACGTCTCTCAAGACGGCTAAACCCGAATGATTCTAGTTCTAGGTCTTGTGTTAGTTCTACAGATAGTGCTAGTGTAAAACTAGAGCAGCACGTCTCTTAAGGCGGCTAAACCCGAATGATTCTAGTTTTAGATCTTGTGTTAGTTGTAGTTTTTGTTGAATGAGAAATATACAATAATCTAACGCTACATAATAACTGAAACTGGAACTAACACTAGCATTAGAACTAACACTAGACTCAGAACTAGAAACATTTGGATTTAGCCGTCTTAAGAGACGTACGG
Source organism: Onthophagus taurus (assembly GCF_036711975.1). Classification (NCBI taxonomy): domain Eukaryota; kingdom Metazoa; phylum Arthropoda; class Insecta; order Coleoptera; family Scarabaeidae; genus Onthophagus; species Onthophagus taurus. The sequence continues at coordinate 4,723,576 of NC_091968.1, read as the reverse complement.
CTAAACTTGAATGTTTCTAGTTCTAGGTTTAGTGTTAATTTTACTTTTTGTTCAATAAAAATATTCAACAATCTAACGTTGAATATCAATTAAAGAAAGTTTCGGGTTTAGCTGTGCAAATCTTATAAAGACATCTTTACGTTGATTTTCGAAAGATGGAACAACTCCTTCTAGAGGGGTTGAGACAGCTTTATCTTTTCTTTCTCCCAGTTTATTATGGACCATATCGATTTGGTTTCATGTTCAGAATTAAAAATCTTTCCTTTTAGATTTTATTTCTTGGTTTATGCTCTATGCAGTATTTTTTCGGTGGATACACACTACACGATTCTCTCCAATTCTAACAGTTTATAAGTATGAACCTTTATTCTAGGATCATAGTGGATACTGCTTCTAAATAAGTAGATACAACCGCTGGAAGATTAATGAAGTATTGTTTCCAGAAAAATACTGTATCTTGTTGTAAAACACTAGATTATACTGATAAGATTATATACTGCTTTCCTAAGCCGAGTTATTGCTAGCAGAAAACTAAATACTGCTATCAGAAAACTAAATACTGTTGCAAAACTTCAGTTACTGCTGACAAAAACAGATGCTGCTTCTAGAATAGTTCATAGTACCAAAGGAAGACTAGACTATAGTACTTTCAGAAGACTAAATATTGTCGCGGGAGGACTTGTTATTGCTGGCAGAAGACTAAATCTATTACAGAACATCAGACACTGTTGATATAGTCTTTATGGAAAGTTTTCTATATTTTTTATTGTAAATCACTTTTTTTTATGTTTTTCAAAGTCATTCATATTTAGTCGTATTTACATGGATACATATTTTAAAGGTATGGTTAGCTGTGGTGCCGCCACTGTCTTGATATTGTTTCTAGAAAACTAGATATCGTCACCAGAAGCCTAGAATTGGAGGCAAAAGACTAGATGCTGCTGTAAAAAGAATAAAAACTGCTTCCAGAAGACTTGATACTCTTACAAGGGAAGTGTCACAACTGTGTCTCACCGATTTCGATGCAATTTGGTACAGTCATAGAATGGGCCAAAATAAGGTTCGCACATTTTTTTATACGTGCGGTAAAAGCCCCTGGGGCGAGTTATAGGGGTTGAAAGTTTGGAGAAAAAGTACGTTTTCACTTATATTTTGAAAACGAAAAGTGCTATCAAAATTTGGTAAATTGTAACTGATATTCATTTTAAAAGAGCTTTCTTTTGATGTGTCACACATATAGCAGAGGGTTAAAAAGGGCGAACTACCCCTATTTTTTTGGAATTATTTAAAAACCACCCTATCGATTTTGGCGGCATTAAGTATACTTCTAGTGCGTTCAAAAATATTAGTTAAGGGTTTTTTCCCATTCGCCCTAGATCAACCCCAGCGAAGTTACGGGGGTTAACATGTAAGCACTTTTCGTAAGAATGATGTGATAAAATTGTCAGGTATTTTGAAAATACTTTAAACAAAACCGTAAATTAGTCGCACAATAAAATGTTTAGTGTAAAATAAGGCATAATACACCATATAGGGGTTGTTGGGGTTATCCACCCCCTTAAAAATTAATTCTATCCCGGGCGTTATTTGTCGATTACGGCGAAATTTGGTACTGTGTTTGTTTTATATTTGAAGTAAAAATTTTTGAAAATGGTTATAAGGGTTACAAATTAGGGGTAGTTTTTTGTTTATACCTCGAAGATGAAAACTGCCATCGTAACTGTGGTATTGTTTTTTAAAAATCTATCTATCGATGTTCCACGAGGTAAACTACCCTCATTTTCTTTAAATAATAAATATAAAACTACTAGATAAATAAGATATTTTATTTATTTATGAGTTAAAAAGCAACTGACAAAAAAAATAGTTCAATATACCAAAGAAGTTTATTCTACATTACTAATTGACGTTTTTTATGTATTATATTAATTTTCAATATTAAATTTATTTTTATTCTACGTAGTGTTGGCAAAAATGAAAGTCGTGGAAAAAATGTTTTAAACATAAGGATTTTTTACACCATGCACATGTTATGACCGCTATATCCCCACAGATATCACACGTTGGCTTCTCACTCGAAAAGCAAACTTCCACGGGATTTTCAAAATGGTCTGGTCTCTCCTCTATATAGCCACTTGCAAACCATGCGTATTTAAAAACATTTATAAACCGAGGGGAAGCCAACTGGTTATGCGTCAACGATTGCAATTTTAATATGTTATCCCTCTGATGTAAATTGACATCATACTGGTAAAGAATAATCTGATCAGAGAATCTTCTAATAAAATTTTTCCATATTCTGAAACCAAATACATCTAGGGGCTGTATTTGACCTGTTGTCCCTGCAGGTATAGATAAATGTTTAAAATTAGTACCTGATGGAGTTATTTCACTAATAACTTCAGGACAATGGCCACTCCAAGAATCTAATAATAATAATGATTTAGAACCAGTATTTGGAAAATATACATTTTGGAGCCAATTTTTCATGTGTTCTGAAGTTAACTTTCCAGATTTTGATGCCAAAACGTATATATTGTCTGCTTTAAACATTGTATTTGCTACCCTCGGTCCAAAGCTGCCAGAGGGTTCTTTTAAAACAATAAAAAGTGGAGAAAGAAGTTTCCCATCAGCAGATATTACGGGTTGAATTGTGTAACTGTGCGTTGTAGATGACACCGACTGGACCACACTTTCTACGGTTTTAACTCCTAAATCGCTTAATGTTCTTCCCGAATGGAATTCCAAGTTAAAACCGCTCTGATCCGAATTGTAGGTGTTTTCAGGTCCATATATTTGGATTTGTAGCTTTGCCTCTTTAACGAAATCTTTTGCTAAAGTTTTTACTCGATCAACATTTCCAATTTGTTTTTGGGATAGAAATTTTGTTATTTTTCGGCTTACTAACCGATTTGCTTTCTTAAAACGTTGCACCCAGCTATGAGATGCTTTGAACAGTTGAGGAGATAAATTCTTTTCATTTCTAGCTTGTATAGCCCATCTGCGTATATCAATATCATGTAGTGGCAATTTATTATCTACGGCGGCTCTCGCTTGATTAATTACAAATTCGGTAATTTCTGCTAATTTTTCTTTGTATGTCCCTCTTTCTTCAATATATTTAGACCATCTGTGCAATTGGGTCTTTGACGTTACTTTTCGGTATTTGTTTTTTACGGTTTCTAGTTTCAAATAACCTTTCTTCCCACTTGTCCAGTAATTTACCGCCTCTAATTTGTACTCGTAGTCGATGTCATCCTTCAATGGACAATGAGCATCAGTATCTTCTACAAACCTGTCAGTTGTATCCTGGTCTTCAATAATTTGCTGACCGTCATTGATGCCATTGGATGAATCGAAAATTAATACAGTTTCGTCTTCAATTTGCATATTGTAGTCTTCCATACTTTCCATTAAAATACGCTGTATATTTTCTTTTAAACTAACTTCTGCTTCATTTACAGGAGTCTGGGGAATATTCATAACAGTAAAAACTGTCATTAGCAAATTTAAAACGTTTATTGGGTTTATTGTAACCATTGCTTCTGTCAGTTGCTCTGAAACTAAAATCTACCCACTGGGCACACGTTCTTTTATACTAGAAAAAACTATTTTGAGAAATGACCTTTAGCAAGCGGCACTAAAAAAACAAATATTGTGCCAAAATTTTTTTGGTAGGTGTATTTTTGGCAACATTATGTAGAATAAAAATAAACTAATAAACTATATAAAACAAACACAGTACCAAATTTCGCCGTAATCAACAAGTAATGCCCGGGATAGAATTAATTTTTAAGGGGGTGGTTAACCCCAACCACCCCTAAATGGTGTATTATGCCTTATTTTACATTAAACATTTTATTGTGCGACTAATTTACGGTTTTGTTAAAGTATTTTCAAAATACCTGACAATTTTATCACATCATTCTTACGAAAAGTGGTTACATGTTAACCCCCGTAACTTCGCTGGGGATGATCTAGAGCGAATGGGAAAAAACCCTTAACTAATATTTTTGAACGTGCTGGAAGTATACTTAATGCCGCCAAAATCGATAGGGTGGTTTTTAAATAATTCCAAAAAAATAGGGGTAGTTCGCCCTTCTTAACCCTCTGGTATATGTGTGATACATCAAAAGAAAGCTCTTTTAAAATGAATATCAGTTACAATTTACCAAATTTTGATAGCACTTTTCATTTTTAAAATATAAGTGAAAACGTACTTTTTCTCCAAACTTTCAACCCCTATAACTCGCCCCAGGGGCTTTTACCGCACGTATAAAAAAATGTACGAACCTTATTTTGGCCCATTCTATGACTGTACCAAATTGCATCGAAATCGGTGAGACACAGTTGTGACACTTCCCTTGTTAGTATATTACAACAGTCTGGCGCTGAATAACAAATAAAACTAGAACTAACACTAGACCTAGAACTAGAAAGTATTGGGTTTAGTCGTGCGTCTTCACACGCACGGCTAAACCCGAATGTTTCTAGTTCTAGGTCTAGTGTTAGTTCTAGTTTTACACTTATAATATCACTAGCACTATCACTGGAACTAACACAAGATCTAGAACTAGAATCATTCGGATTTAGCCGCACGTCTCTCAAGACGGCTAAACCCGAATGATTCTAGTTCTAGATCTTGTGTTAGTTCTAGTGATAGTGCTAGTGTAAAACTAGAACTAACACTAGACCGAGAACTAGAAACAATCGGATTTAGCCGCACGTCTCTCAAGACGGCTAAACCCGAATGATTCTAGTTCTAGGTCTTGTGTTAGTTCTAGTGATAGTCTTGAGAGACGTGGGGCTAAATCCAAATGTTTCTAGTTCTCTGTCTAGTATTAATTCTAGTTTTAGTTTTAGTAGCTTTGTCGTAATTAATCATGTAATTTACTCGTTAATTTTTGATCTAATATCAAATTGATCGATTATAGCTATTACACGATCGATAAAATGCAGATAACACATAGGTGATTATCGAAAACACTAAACGACCGTTCAATTAGGTAGTACACACAAGGTGGACACGCATAAAAATTACCATATATCCGCGAAAGAGTACATTAATCACTTTGAGTTCTTCGTCGCGAATGGCACACCATCGGCCGCTTTTGTAATGAGTCGGTGCCGGTGTAGGCGAACTTTTCGTTTAGCCTGTGAAGTTTTGTTCTGTACGTCTGACTTTTATATAGTATATATTACGTCTAATTAAAATGCAAATGCGAATTAAAATGCATGAACGCCCGCCGCCGGAGGATTTTCATCCACATTTTTTCCATATAATTTTTTATGCCAGTCTCTTAATGTGTCCTTTGGCGATGCGAGCGCCGCCGGGTTAATTACTTCAACTATTACTGCCCACATTTTTATAGGGAGGAAGCCGTTAAAAGATGAGTCAAAGATAAAAACGTTAATTTTTAATTTTTTTTTAATAAATTTGCAACCGACTTTGTTAATTTTATTTAAGTAATTAAGATATAAATTCAATTCTAATCATGTTTTTCAATCGGCTGTGTGTGTGTTTAAATACGGACTTTTTAACGTTTAACTATTTAAGATATAAATCGGTTTTAATTACGAATTTTTTATTTCCTAGAAATATTTCTAAATGAAATTTTATTAAATAGTGCAAATTTTAATTTTATTGCAGTAATTAAGATATAAATTCAATTCAAATCGACTTTTCTATTGACAAAGTTAACTGGTTACTCGACAACCGAACCGATAAACCATAATTAAATAGCAATAAACATTCCGATTAAAATGCAAATGGCCGTTTCGGAATAGTAAATCTCGAACAGGATTTATTTAATCGGACTATATTTTTACAATGTGTGTGCGGTATTCCGTTTCGTTTAAAGCAGAACAAACATCAATTAGGCGGGTTAACGGGGACGTTGTTTTGTTCTTTCTTTCTTATTGCTACTGGCTTATTTTTGTTCTATACTTTTGCTACACTAGAATAATTTCTTAGATAGTAACTGGTATATTCCTCGGTTGTGTTGTTGTGTGCTCGCCTTAACCGTAAACTGCAATAATCCGGCAATAACATGGAAAAAGTGCACCGGCGAAACGAGCTCGTATGCGATCGCGGGTGCGTGAAATTTATTAAATTGTTTCTTCGGGGAGAAAAAATGCACATTTGCTTCTCTTCGTAGAACGGTATTTCTGGTTAATGGGGCACAGATAACCGGATTTAACATTTATCTTTCTTACAATAATATATGATATATCTAAATCAATATAACGCTGAATAATAACTATAACTAGAATCAATTAGAACTATCACTAGAATCACTAGCACTATCACTAGAACTAACACAAGACCTAGAACTAGAATCATTCGGGTTTAGCCGCACGTCTCTCAAGACGGCTAAACCCGAATGATTCTAGTTCTAGATCTTGTGTTAGTTCTAGTGTAAAAGTAGAATTAACACTAGACCGAGAGCTAGAAACATTTGGGTTTAGCCGCACGTCTCTCAAGACGGCTAAATCCGAATGATTCTAGGTCTTGTGTTAGTTCCAGTGATAATGTTAGTGATAGTTCTAGTTTTGTTTGTTGTAATATACCAAGAGTATCTAGTCTTGTGAAAGCAGTTTCTTTTCTTTTTACTGCAGCATTTAATCTCTTGCCTCCAATTCTATAGTTCTGGTGACGATATCTAGTTTTCTAGAGACAATATCAAGACTATGTCAGCAGTGTCTGATGTTCTGTAACAGATTTAGTCTTCTCCCACCAATAACAAGTCTTCCCGCGACAATATTTAGTCTTCTGATAGTGGTATCTAGTCTTCCATCGGTACTATCTACTATTCTAGAAGCAACATCTATTTTTGTCAGCTGTAGATGGACTTTTGCAACAGTATTTAGTTTTCTGATAGCAGTATTTAGTTTTCAGTATATAATCTTATCAGCATAATCTAGTGTTTTATAACAAGATACAGTATTTTTCTGGAAACAATACCTTATTAATCTATCAGCGGTAGTATCTAGTTATTTAGAAGCAAAATTTATTATGTCATCTTTCGAAAGTCAACGTAAATATGTTTTTAGAAGACTCCTTTCCAAAACGATGAAGTAGGGAGCACAATAAATTCCTTTCAAACTAAATTCACAAAATATGGGAGCTTCTATGTAGAAATCCTCACATCTTTTTAAGTGTTGTTCTGGAAAGTCTTCTTACTTGGTAGCTATTACGTTGAATTTTTAATTATTATTTTTAGTTGACTTGGGTTGATATCGCCCTGAGCTACTTTTTGGATAAATTGCACGTGTCACATTTGTATTTCGATGTTTTCAGTTAGTTGTTATGAAGTTGGAGTGCTTTGGGGTTGGGTTGCTTCTTATTATCGATAGTTTATATAAAATTAGGCTTCGTAGATGGACTTAAATCTGAGCCACGACCAATTAGCTTCAAAGATTTTAAATATTTTAACCATGATAATTTTGCACATGATTTATCTCAAGTTCCTTGGAATGAGATCATATACCTTGAAAATATTGATGACAAGGTGTGCTTGTTTAATCTACATTTTTTTATCTACATTTTAACATTTTTGGAAAAAGTTATTGTTATATCTCGAATACTAGACATGCTACAAGAAAATGTTATGGATGAAAATTATTTGTAATGAACCAGCAAAACACAATCAGCAAGCAACTATTACCTAAGTATCATTATTGCCAACCTAGCGGATTCAAAATCCCAAATATTTCAAATTTAACGTATTTAGTAACAAAATGGTTTATAAGTCAAATATTAAAAATGATTGGTTGGAATGATATTAATAAAAATTGTTCATAATAAATCAAAAAAACATAATCTATAAATAATGTCTGTCCTTACTATATCGCATGTTTAGTTATAAAGCATAAAATCCCCAAATCTCCAATTTGACATTTTTGGAAAAAGTTATTGTTATATTTCGAAAACTAGAAATGCTACAAGAAAATGTTTTGGATGAGAATTGTTTGTAATGAACCAGCAAAACTCAATTAGCAAGCAATCATAACCTAGGTATCATTATTGCCAACCCAGCGGATTCAAAACCCCGAATATATCAAATTTGTCGTATTTAGTAACAAAATGGTTTATAACTCAAATATTAAAAATGATTGGTTGGAATGATATTAATAAAAATTGTTCATAATAAATCATAAAAACATAATCTATAAATAATGTCTTTCCAACTATATCGCATGTTTAGTTATAAACCATAAAATCCCCAAATCTCCAATTTGACATTTTTGGAAAAAGTTATTGTTATATCTCGAAACCTAAAAATGCTATAAGAAAATGTTATGGATGAGAATTGTTTGTAATGAACCAGCAAAACTCAATTAACAAGCAATCATAACCTAAGTATCATTATTGCCAACCTAGCGGGTTCAAAATACCAAATATTTCAAATTTGTCGTATTTAGTAACAAAATGGTTTATAACTCAAATATTAAAATTGATTGATTGGAATGATATTAATAAAAATTGTTCATAATAAATCATGAAATGATGATCTATAAATAATGTCTTTCCAACTATATCACATGTTTAGTTATAAACCATAAAATCCTCAAATCTCCAATTTGACATTTTTGGAAAAAGTTATTGTTATATTTCGAAAACTAGAAATGCTACAAGAAAATGTTTTGGATGAGAATTGTTTGTAATGAACCAGCAAAACTCAATTAACAAGCAATCATAACCTAAGTATCATTATTGCCAACCTAGCGGGTTCAAAATCCCAAATATTTCAAATTTGACGTATTTAGTAACAAAATGGTTTATAACTCAAATATTAAAGATGATTGGTTGGAATGATATTAATAAAAATTGTTCATAATAAATCAAAAAAACATAATCTATAAATAATGTCTGTCCTTACTATATCGCATGTTTAGTTATAAAGCATAAAATCCCCAAATCTCCAATTTGACATTTTTGGAAAAAGTTATTGTTATATTTCGAAAACTAGAAATGCTACAAGAAAATGTTTTGGATGAGAATTGTTTGTAATGAACCAGCAAAACTCAATTAGCAAGCAATCATAACCTAGGTATCATTATTGCCAACCTAGCGGGTTCAAAATCCCAAATATTTCAGATTTGACGTATTTAGTAAGAAAATGGTTTATAACTCAAATATTAAAAACGATTGATTGGAATGATATTAATAAAAATTGTTCATAATAAATCATAAAAACATAATCTACAAACAATGTTTTTCCAACTATATCGCATGTTTAGTTATAAACCATAAAATCCCCAAATCTCCAATTTGACATTTTTGGAAAAAGTCATTGTTATATCTCGAAATTTTTCTGGAAACAATACCTTATTAATTTTCCAACGGTGGTATTTAGTTATTTAGAAGCATTTTGTCATTCATTTGTAATATATAGAAGCATTTATATCCCAATTATCTAGTATTTTCGAAGTAGTTTCTAGTTGTCTACCAACAATATTCAGACTTCCGATGATTTCTAGTTTTCTAGAAACAATATCTAGTCTTGTATCAGTAGTGTCTAATATTCTTGTATCTAGTCTGATTATCCGTTATATCCGAAGTTCGTTCGAACGTGATAGAACAGACCCAACGTTTTCTTGTATATAAATACTGCTTTAATAATTTTAAATGATACTTGTGATATCATATAGAAAGATAAAATGCAAAATTTATTATAGTAATAAACCTTCATCTTGAACTTGTTTCTAAATAACTAAACTCATTCTATAAATTAGTTGATACCATGTTATATGTCATAATGGAAATGTAATTTCTTTATACAGAAGTCAAAAGTGAGAGAGAACTTTCGGTTGGCTGCGCACAGCAATTAGCGGCCAATTAGAAAAGCTTTTCAAAAAGGTCCGCCGCACGATATACCCTACATCGTACTACTACCATATTACTAAATACTGTGTGTTGCGTGCCATACTGACTCAATGATTTTTACGATTTTACGGTGTTATCGACCGAGGGGTTATGTTTAATAGGTCGAAAATGAGTGATAGATTTAAACTAGTTAATACGTTTTTATCGGAATTAGTACGTTTAAAATTTATTATTTAAAAATCGTCAAGTTTTTTTATAATAAATATTTCTTTATATATTATGATGGAGATGATTACTTGAAACATTGATTGATAATTGAATATCATTAAACATTAAAGATTAGTCTTTATTACTATTTATAGCAAATTTCGAACCAACTGTTCAAAAATTTCGTAGACTGATAAAAAAGTGAGATGAAAAACTGGAATTAGTTATATTAGTTTTCCATTGCTCTGGGAACCTCTTGGTTCGGCTCAGTTCTAAGACCTGACAAGAAGGCTTTGTTATTATCATTATTATTCCAAGCAAGCAGATCCATATCAAACCCCCTTTAAGTGCTGATCTGAAATTTACAAGATGTACGCCACAAAATACGATAATTACGCCACAGTATTCATTAATGTTCCAAAGACATCTGGCTTCGTACAACACAGAAGACTTCTCTACAATCTAGATAAGTTAAAGATCTCAATCTAGCTTCTCAATCTGTTAAAGGAATTTCTTTCCGAACGGTCGTCGCTGGTAAAGGAGAAAAACTGCTACTTTCGTAGCTTCACCTCAAAGAGATTTTCCTTCGGGATGTCTCACTTCTCCTTTGCTTTACAACCTTTTCTATAATGACATATAGAATCACAATCTATTCTATGATGTCGTTACTATTAGTTATCTATTTCGCATTATAAGTAACATTACATTCTTTAAATTAACGTTTTTGGAGAAATCTATTTAATTATTTATATCTCGAAAACTAAAAATGCTAAGAGAAAATGTTGTGGATGTAAATTGTTTGTAATAAACCAATAAAACGCAATTGCAAGTGATTGTGACCCAATTACAATTATTACCAACCTAGTGGATTTAAAACCATAAATACCTCAAATTTGACATATTTAGTAACAAAATGGTTTATAACTCAAATATTAAAACTGACTGGTTGGAATGATATTAATAAAAATTGTTCATAATAAATCATAAAAACATAATCTATAAATAATGACTTTCCAAGTATATCGCATGTCTAGTTATAAACCATAAAATCCCCAAATCTCCAATTTGGTATTGTTGGATAAAGTTATTGTTATATCTCGAAAACTAGAAATGCTACAAGAAAATGTTATGGATGAGAATTGCTTGTAATGAACCAGCAAAACTCAATCAGCAAGCAATCATAACCTAAGTATCATTATTGCCAACCTAGTGGGTTCAAAATCCCAAATATTTCAAATTTGACGTATTTAGTAACAAAATGGTTTATAACTCACATATTGAAAATGATTGGTTGAAATGATATTAATAAAAATTGTTCATAATAAATCATAAAAACATGATCTATAAATAATGTCTTTCCAATTATATCGCATGTTTAGTTATAAACCATAAAATCCTCTAATGTCCAATTTGGTATTGTTGGATAAAGTTATTGTTATATCTCGAAAACTAGAAATGCTACAAGAAAATGTTATGGATGAGAATTGTTTGTAATGAACCAGCAAAACTTAATCCATAAGCAATTATAACCTAACCATAATTATTGCCAACCTAGCGGATTCAAAATCCCAAATATTTCAAATTTGACGTATTTAGTAACAAAATGGTTTATAACTCAAATATTAAAAGTAATTGGTTCGAATGATATTAATAAAAATTGTTCATAATAAATCATAAAAACATAATCTATAAGTAATGTCTTTCCAACTATATCGCATGTTTAGTTATAAACCACAATATCCCCAAATCTCCAATTTGACATTTTTGGAACAAGTTATTGTTATATATATCTCGAAACCTAAAAACGCTATAAGAAAATGTTATGGATGAGAATTCTTTGTAATGAACCAGCAAAACTCAATCAGCAAGCAATCATAACCAAAGTATCATTGTTGCCAACCTAGCGGATTTAAAATCCCAAATATTTCAAATTTGACGTATTTAGTAACAAAATGGTTTATAACTCAAATAGTAAAAATGATTGGTTGGAATGATATTAATAAAAATTGTTCATAATAAATCACAAAAACATGATCTATAAATATTGTCTTTCCAACTATATCGCATTTTTACTTTTAAACCATAAAATCCCTAACCCTCCAATTTAACAGTTTTGGAAAAAGTTATTGTTATATCTCGAAAACTAGAAATGCTACAAGAAAATGTAATGGATGAGAATTGTTTGTAATGAACCAGCAAAACTTAATCCGTAAGCAATCTTAACCTAAGTATCATTATTGCCAACCTAGCGGGTTCAAAATCCCAAATATTTTAAATTTGACGTATTTAGTTAAAAAATTGGTTATAATTCAAAAATAGGAAGCGAGGTACCACAGTTATATTAATAAAGATTGTTCATAATAAATCACTAAAATATAATGAAGCAAAGATTTCTTTTCAACTATTTTATATTTTTAGTTATAAACCGAAAAATTCCCAAATTTAAAAATTGTTATTTTTGGATGAAATTTTTGTTATATCTTGAAAATTAAAAGTTCTACAAGGAAATGTTATAGATAAGAATTGTTTGTAATGAACTACCAAAACTCAATCTGCAAGCAATCATGACCTAACATAAATAATTGCCTATCTATGGGACTTAAAATCCCGAATATATCAAATTTGAAATATGTAGCAACAAAAAAGTTAATAACTCAAAAATTAAAAACTGTAGATGAGTATAATATCACTAAAAATTGTTTATTTACTTATTTATAAACCTATTACATTATAAAATTCAAGCTCAACACACACTCTTCTAAACTTTCTATTTTATTCTTACCTAAACATCTTTCTAAATCCAACTTGAATTTTAATAAAAATTAAATAATTTTTTTTAAGACGACTAAAAAGTTTATTGGGTTGTCCTTCGGCCATTGTCTTTCTTGGCAAAAAATCAATAATAGGCGTCGGGACGCTTTCGTAGTAGTAGTAAAAGCAGTAACATGGCGAAGAGAGAGCTTTCCCCTCTTGATTTCGACCCCGACGGGGGCGCATTTACATTTTCTTATCGCGCCTCCACCGAAAGACCGCCGAGAAAACTAAAAGCTTCGAAAATGGGCACGCGAGCCAACCCGTCGAAAAAAAGATAAGAAAGGGGAACTTTCGAGGTGGGCTCGGACTTCGGAAAAGAAACGCTTGGGTTGGTGCTTTGAAGGTTAAACATAAGAGAGCTTAAAAGCTCGCCCGATAATACGTCATGTTAAATTATTATGATATAAATGTGTTTTATGCGGGTGACAGCTTTAGCTTTTCACATCAAAAAGGTACATTTTTCATCTTCTGTTTCTTGGAGTGGAATTTTTTTGCTGTAGTGGAAAGGGGAAATGGGTGGTTTTAGATTTTTATCGCGAAAATGTTTTTATGTAGGTGATTTTTATCTAAAATCTTAAGAAATTAATAAATTTTCGGTTTAAAATATTAATTGTGTAAGAAAAAATTTTGATTTATTTAAAAGTTTATCAAATTTGACGTGTTTAGTTACAAAATGGTTTATAACTGAAATATTAAAAATGATTTGTTGGAGTGATATTAATAAAAATTGTTTATAATAAATTATAAATACATAATCTATAAATAATGTCTTTCAAAGTATATCGCATGTTTAGTTATACACCATAAAATTCTAATCTCCAATTTGACATTTTTGGAAAAGTTATTGTTACATCTCGAAACTAGAACTGCTACAAGAAAATGTTATTAATGGGAATTGTTTGTAATGAACCAGCAAAACTTAATCAACAAGCAATCATAACCTAAGTGTCATTATTGCCAACCTAGCGGATTAAAAATTCCAAATATTTCAAATTTGTCGTATTTAATAACAAAATGGTTTATAACTCAAATGTTAAAAATGATTGGTTGGAATGACATTAATAAAAATTGTTCATAATAAATCATAAAAACGTAATCTATAAATAACGTCTTTCCAATTATATCGCATGTTCAGTTATAAACCATAAAATCCCCAAATTTGTAATTTGACATTTTTGGAAAAAGTTATTGTTATATTTCGAAAACTAGAAATGCTACGAGAAAATGTTATGGATGAGAATTGTTTGTAACGAACCAGCAAAACTCAATTAACCAGCAATCATAACCTAAGTATCATTATTGCCAACCTAGCGGGTTCAAAATCGCAAATATTTCAGATTTGACGTATTTAGTAACAAAATGGATCATAACTCAAATGTTAAAAATGATTGGTTGGAATGATATTAATAAAAATTGTTCATAATAAATCATAAATACATAATCTATAAATAATGTCTTTCTAAGTATATCGCATGTTTAGTTATAAACCATAAAATCCCCAAATCTCCAATTTGACATGTTTGGAAAAAGTTATTGTTAGGTATCTCGAAAACGAGAAATGCTACGAGACAATGTTATGGATGAGAATTGTTTGTAATGAATCAGTAAAATTCAATCAACAAGCAATAATAACCTAGGTATCATTATTGCCAACCTAGCGGGTTCAAAATCCCAAATAGCTCAAATTTGACGTAATTAGTAACAAAATGGTTTATAACTCAAATATTAAAAATGATTGGTTGGAATGATATTAATAAAAATTGTTCATAATAAATCATAAAAACATAATCTATAAATAATGTCTTACCAACTATATCGTATTTTCAGTTATAAACCATAAAATCCCCAAATCTCCAATTTGACATTTTTGGAAAAGTTATTGTTAGGTATTTTGAAAACTAGAAATGTTACGAGAAAATGTTATGGTGGGGAATTATTTGTAATGAAGAACCAGCAAAACTTAATCCGTAAGCAATCATAACCTAACTATATTTATTGCCAACCTAGCGGGTTCAAAACCCCAAATATTTCAAATTTGACGTTTTTAGTAACAAAATGGTTTATGAGAGGTTTGAAATTAAAATTTGATACTTCTATACTTTTAACTGATCATTTATTAAGTTTTATTTATCTGACTAGTTTCGGTTTAAAAAACCATCTTCAGAGATAAACTACAAGAGATGAAATATACAATAACAATAAAAAATCTTGAACAATTAAGAAATTTAAATCTTATGAATTAAAATTGTTAAATGTTAAAAATTCCTTATGACTAGTACTTACAGTCAAAATTTTACGAAAACAACATTGTATTTAAATTCAACATCATAATTAATTTTTATTAAAACCAATATATACGTTAACACACTTTAGAAATTTGACAAAGGTTCTGTAGAATTAAAAGTCGTGTAATGGCGATATGTAAAACAAGTTTTGAGGCAAGATTTTAGCGTTGGCGTGGAGAAGGAGAAAAAACTGGTTAAATGTGTGTTAAATTTAAATGTTCCAAACAATTTCTTTTTAAATTTTTATGTTAATTTTATAATAATAATATAAGGGGAAAGTAAGAAAAAAAAATGGTTTATAACTCAAATATAAAAAATGATTGGTTGGAATGATATTAATAAAAATTGTTCGTAATAAATCATAAAAACATAATCTATAAATAATGTCTGTCCAAGTATATCGCATTTTTAGTTATAAACCATAAAATCCCCAAATCTCCAATTTGACATTTTTGGAAAAAGTTATTGTTAGGTATTTTGAAAACTAGAAATGTTACGAGAAAATGTTATGGGTGAAAATTGCTTATAATGAACAAGCAAAACTCAATCAGCTAGCAATCATAACCTAAGTATCATTATTGCCAACCTAACGGATTCAACATCCCAAATATTTCAAATATGACGTATTTAGTAATAAAATGGTTTATAACTCAAATGTTAAAAATGATTGGTTGGAATGATATTAATAAAAATTGTTCATAATAAATCATAAAAACATAATCTATAAATAATGTCTTTCCAACTATATCGCATGTTTAGTTATAAATCATAAAATCCTCAAATCTCCAATTTGACATTTTTTGAAAAAGTTATTGTTATATCTCGAAAACTAGAAATGCTACAAGAAAATGTTATGGATGAGAATTGTTTGTAATGAACCAGCAAAACTCAATCAACAAGCAATAATAACCTAAGTATCATTATTGCCAACCTAGCAGGTTCAAAATCCCAAATATTTCAAATTTGACGTATTTATTACAATACAAGGTAATTCAAATTCGACTCCCACCATTGGGATCTCAGAAACCATAAGAGATACAGAAATGATTAAATGGGGGCAAAGTTCCGTATCTTAGAGCTCATCATTTTTCAACTAAGTTTTTGGATCTAGCCGTTTTAGTTTTTAAAATGTGGCCGAAAAACAAAAAAATAACTTTTTCGTTTTTTGCCTATAACTTCTTTATTTTTCGTTTTTTCGTGAATCTGAAAAAACATTCTTAACACAACCAGAAATTTTCTCCGACGTTTCGTTATCGTGAAACTATCATCAGGTTTATTTTTTCTTATGAACGCCATACTTGATTTTCACACAATATATTTCATTTAAAAAACATTGAATTATTCAAAAAAAAAAAAATAAACCAGATGATATTTTCACGAAAACGAAACGTCGGAGAAAATTTCTAGTTTTGTCATGACATTTTTCATAAAAAGTTACCTTAAAAATCTTTTTTCTTGAGAAGTTATAGGCAAAAAACGAAAAAGTCATTTTTTTGTTTTTCGGTCATATTTTAAAAACTAAAACGGCTAGATCCAAAAACTTAGTTGAAAAATGATGAGCTCTAAGATACGCAACTTTGCCTCCATTTAACCATTTCTGTATCTCTTATGGTTTCTGAGATCCAATAGTGGGGGTCGAATTTAAATCATCCTGTATAATGTAGCAAGCTTTTTTTTCAACTATTTTGTATTTTATTAAAATATACAGCAATCTAACGCTGAATAACAGTTAAAACTAGAAGTAATACTAGCACTAGAACTAACACTAAACCTAGAGCTAGAAACATTCAAGTTTAGCCATCTTAAGAGACGTACGGCTAAACCTGACTATTTCTAGTTCTAGATTTAATGATAGTTACATTTCCATTATAATATACAACAATTTAACGCTTTAGACTTCTAGTTTTGGTTTCATGAAAACATACAACAATCTAGCGCTGAATAACAATTAAAACTAGAACTAACAGTAACACTAGAACGAACTGTAAACCTGCAACTAGAAACATTCAAGTTTAGCCATCATAAGGCTAAACTTGACTAATTCAAGTTCTAGCTTTAATGATAATTCTAGTTCCATAAAAATGTACAACAATTTAACGCTGAATAGACCTAGAAAGTTTCATGTTTATGATTTATTTTTTATATTTTATGATTTTTTTAATAAGTTAAGAATCTTAATTTGATAATCATAATTATTACCTTTTTCCATTTCTTCTTCTCCTTTTTGTAGCGTATACCGTCCCTAATTGATTCATATTTGGGCCGGTGATTGTTGTTGAATTTGCGCCGCCGAGCGCCGCGACGGTGGTAACCGTCGGCGGAGGCGGCGGCGGATGATGGTGGTGATGTATCGCCTCACCTCCAAACGCGGCACTGGGACCCACGGAACCAAGAACCACGGCACCGGCAGCACATTGGGGAGTTCTCGGCGGCCCCGCGAATTCCGTTTTGAAAAAAGAAACTCGATCTTTTTCGCACTTCCCTTATTTTTTATGCTTTTTTAAATCACAACTTATTTAAACTTTAAATCGACGCTTAACTTTTTACACGATTTTGTTTACTTTTGTTGGTTGTTGTAAATCCGGGGATTGAGACGCGGACGCGCGTTTAAAAAGGTTCTTTCTTTTACCATGCGACGCACTCGGATCTCCGACGCTCGCCGCCCTGCGACCCGGACTGGGGTCGAAAACATGCGCAGACCCCGCCGGCCCGGGGGCCCCCTTCTTTGTTCAACAGCCCCACTACGAAGACGCCTGCTACGGCATCAACGGGCGGCTCCGGGTCCCCGGATTGGTTACCGGAGTTTCGAAACGTCACAACATGGCTACTTTTCAGGCAATTTTTTGAGTGGGGATTTCTAAACTACACTGAATGGGGAAAAAGGGATATAAGGGGAATATTATTGAGGGGTTTATTGAACATTTAAATAAGGGTTAATATGGAAAAATTAATGATTAAAATTCAAATTCTTAGATGACTCCAAGAATATATTTTTCAAAATAATATTTATGACCAAAATTGATTAAATTGATTGAGATTGATTTAGACTGCGAATTAAGGTGAAAAGTTGTTGTCGCAATTTCAATAATAATTCCTCATCTACATATCATTCCCTTATTCTCACAAAATTTTCCTTTAAGAACAGCAATTTAGCAATTCCTTGCATTACAAGTTCGATTATCGTTGTGCAATGTTGTTCTACTTTTCCATAAAGCATCACTTAAAGCATCAACTCAATCAATCCACTTATTTAGGATTATTTCATAAGAGAAAATTTTACGTAGCTTGAATAGCTTCTTGAATTCTACATGTAACATTTATATCTTTATTTTCGTCCTACATCTAGAGCTTATTACTTTTGATATAGGTCTTAACTGTTTATGATTGTTTGTCTATATTTATGATCAACACCATATGAGTTCAATTTCAACTACATATTGTTTTGAAAACGATTTTTCAACAAGATTTACCCATTTCGTAAGATTCCATTAATGTTGTATTGACATACCATTTGCCCATCGTTGGTCTGACAACTCGCACCAACCTCATTTCGATAAATTGAATCCCCTTTTCACTTATTTTGAGTGATCCATCTAGCTGATTTTGATCTTTTATCCTTCTAGTAAAGTCTTGTGTACGAAATCCTTATATGGCGCTATTCATACATATGATCTTTTCGTGGTATTTTCTTCTAATAGGATTATGGTAGTCAGTAGATTGTGATTTCCGAAGGCATTCAAAGACATTTTTTCAATCAAAGCAAACTTTCCCGATCGATCCCTAAGCTCGTCTATCCACTAATATAAAGATAGTTAGCAAGACAACCTAATTACACAATGATTTAGAGAAATTAATATTGACATGGTCTTGGTCTCATTTGAGGTTGTGTCTGCTCACGGCGAACATACGCAGGAACATATCTGTAGATTGTTCTATACCAAAGAAATTTTGATGACAGAAAGTTTGGGTTGGGTTGAGTGGGAGTTATGATGGCATCTTGGATATTATTTAATAGATTAGGTTGGCTTTTATATTCGATATTACTGAATGAGTTGGTTTAGGTTGTCTGTGCCAACGATGAGCATACCGCAGGAATATATCTGTACGTTGTTCTATCCCAATGGAATTTTGATGGCAGAAAGTTTGGGTTGGGTTGAGTGGGAGTTAGGATGGCATCTTGGATATTATTTAATGGATTAGGTTGGCTTTTATAGTTGTTTTTGGAGTCAGTGTGGAAACATTCTTCTCGATGAAAAATCGCAGAAGTAGAAACGATGACAACCACGACGAGTTGATGATTAAAGCGCAACAGCGTAGTTTCCTGCCTAAGTTTCCTGTCGGAGATCCAAAGATGGGCTCCAACCCGACCTAAAATAAGGACACAAAAAGAAATGTTTGGATTGGGCTAGGCTGGGTTGGTAATATATGCAGCTCGTTGTCGATAGATCTTATGATAACGAGAAGAGTGGCCGTGTAGGACGATTGATATGACAAGTGCGGTTGAGGAGAAGATATTTAAGGAATGGGAAAGAAGGTCCAATCTTCACCGACCTAAAGAGATGGACGAACAGAAGCTGGAGGAGGCAACATCCCAAGTCAGGTGTCTGGTAGCAGATTTTCCCCGACCTTTCGAAAAAAAAGGGTTGGTAATTAAATAAAATAAAAAATAAATAAAAAAAATGGTTTGAAAATTATTAATGGACTTGGGTTGAGTTGTGATTGTGTCCAAGATTGGATTTTAGCAATATTAATTTCAGGAAGTGGTATACTTAGCTTATGTAGAATTGCATAGGGATGCAGTTTGGTTAGAATTTTGATGATGACTCCGATTGATCAACAAAGATTGCTCTTAGTTCTATAATACATTAATTACAAACCCCCTTAAATAAAGTTGATCATGCTTTTGATGTGTTTGCCAACGATGTTTCAGTGATGCATAAAAATCAGTAATATTAGATGATTACATTACAATGTCACACCCGTTACAATATCATATAATTTGATTTAGAATTATTACTTATCATAATATGATAAGACAACATGCAGCTTTATTTTAATTTCGCAATCATTGAGTAATCACCAAAACCTGTTTTGTTACATTTTAGATCCCTATCTTACCTTATAGGTATCTGTAGGTACCTTGTAAGTATCTGTAGGCAACACCACAAGAAAAAAATGGCATACTAACAAAACATCCATGAAACCTTGAAATGAGCCGATCGGTAAAGAAACAGCGAACAACGTCTATTGACAGTTTGGCAATCCATTAACACATCAACGATAAACATTTCTACAACTTCTATAGCATTAGGTGTATCTTCAAAATCTTTCTGTTTGCTTATATGAACACAATGGTTTATCATTAGGAGTGTTTTAAAAACAATCTGTTTCAAAGATATCGAAGTAGAAAGAATAGGACATTTTAAATGTGGAAAAGTGTACTTGAATGTTAGACGTTTTTCCAAAAAGCTTCTGCTACAACTCCTGCGATTTGGTACAGCTCGAAAGTCTAATTATAGGATTTAGCAAGTGCAGTGATAACGATTGCAAAAATGTAATAGCTTGCATCCAAGGTAATGTGAATGCAACGTTCTTGCAAAGTTCCCAACAAAATATTTGAAAAGACATCTCAATCCATGCAACCTTAGTCCTGAGGAAATGCATAATAAATTTTCTGGCACACTGACAGAAGCAATAACTGTAATATTTATTCCTGTTTCGGCAATCGTTAGTCAACCTTCCTATTAAAATATAAGCTTTGTTGTTTTCTTTCTTGTCCTTGTCCCTTCACACTATAGTCTTGGGTGGGTTTTGGCCACAAAATAACCAGAAGTGACAGTGGCAGTATCCCACCAAATCTGACGCCATATTATAGGAAGTTACCAAGCTTTGTTGCTGTTGGTGGTAAAGATTTGGCAGGATACTGTTGGTATCACTACTGACTACTGGTTATTCTGTGCCAAGGTCCGTTGAGTATTGGTTATATGGAAGTTATTATATTATGGAACTAGAAACATTCGGACTTAGCCGTACGTCTCTTAAGATGGCTAAATCCAAATGATTCTAGTTCTACTATATAATCTAATATACGTACTTTTTTAATACGTATATTTAACCTTTCAATAAAAATATACAATAATCTAGCGCTTAATAATAATTATTCGGGTTTAGCCGTGCGTCCTCAGACGCACGGCTAAACTCGAAACTTTCTAGTTCTAGGTCTAGTGTTAGTTCTAGTTTTACACTAGCACTGTTACTATGTATAACTAACACTATACCTAAGACTAGAATCATTCGGGTTTAGCCGCACGTCTCTAAAGACGGCTAAACCCGAATGATTCTAGTTCTATGTATAGTGTTAGTTCTAGTTTTACACTAGCACTGTTACTATGTATAACTAACACTATAACTAGAACTAGAATCATTTGGGTTTAGCCACACGTCTCTAAAGACGGCTAAACCCGAATCATTCTAGTCTTAGGTATAGTGTTAGTTATACATAGGAACAGTGCTAGTGTAAAACTAGAACTAACACATAGGTAGTTATACATAGGAACAGTGCTAGTGTAAAACTAGAACTAACACTATACCTAAAACTGGAATCATTCGGGTTTAGCCGCACGTCTCTAAAGACGACTAAACCCGAATGATTCTAGTTCTATGTATGGTGTTAGTTCTAGTTTTACACTAGCACTCTTCCTATGTATAACTAACACTATACCTAGAACTAGAATCATTTGGGTTTAGCCACACGTCTTTAAAGACGGCTAAACCCGAATGATTCTAGTTCTATGTATAGTGTTAGTTCTAGTTTTACACTAGCACTCTTCCTATGTATAACTAACACTATACCTAAGACTAGAATCATTCGGGTTTAGCCGTCTTTAGAGACGTGCGGCTAAACCCGAATGATTCTAGTTCTATGTATAGTGTTAGTTCTAGTTTTAACTAGCACTGTTACTATGTATAACTAACACTATACCTAGAACTAGAATCATTTGGGTTTAGCCACACGTCTCTAAAGACGGCTAAACCCGAATGATTCTAGTTCTAGGTATAGTGTTAGTTCTAGTTTTACACTTGCACTATCACTAAAACTAACACTCTACCTAGAACTAGAATCATTTGGGTTTAACCGCACGTCTCTAAAGACGGCTAAACCCGAATGATTCTAGTTCTAGATATAGTGTTAGTTCTAGTTTTACACTTACACTATCACTAAAACTAACACTATACCTAGATCTAGAATCATTTGGGTTTAGCCGCACTTCTCTAAAGAGTGATACGTTCATAACAACAGCGTTCAGAAGGAGTTGGATAACCTTAACAGTATATTTAATCAATGGACCTTGATTCTGTGCTTTTCGTAACTCGCGATAAGATGGCGGAATTGAAATCGATGTCACAAAACGAGGTACCGCCAACATCAAACGAATAATCAAATAATTAACAAACATAAATAACAAACAATATCATATAATTTGATTTAGAATTATTACTTATCATAATATGATGTAGCCTTATTTAATTCCGAATTCATTAAGTTCCTTGAGGTCTCAATTTTTATCATGTAATCTCAAAAGCTTGTTTTGCTACATTTTAGTTCCTTCTCCCACCTTGATAATTGTGAAAACTTAAAATATAAAGCTTTTGGAATTAATATAATAGAATAAAATAAAATTTAAAGTTACTAATTGATTTGGTATATGTTTTGATTAAAACACCAAGAAATACCTAAAGATAATTTCGTTCGAATCCAATGCATGCAAAACGAACCTAAGTTTTAATCAAGATTATAAACTTGGTATAATTATCATAACATCTCTGCACGCAAATTCAACACGTTCTTAACAATTTAGATCAATTTAGTTCCATAATCTCCATCATCTTGTTAATATAAGTACTTAGATTAAACCCTTTCGCACTTTATTTTTATAATAATCATAACGTGATACAAAAGAAGATTTTTCTTTTTATCTATAACTTCAAAACACTCCGTTTAGATGTCGCTGAAGCGGATTTATCGATTAAAACTATCTCAACGCCATCTAATATCAACAGACCAAAATTTAACGGTACAGAAATTTTAATTTTCAATTTTATTTTATTTTTTTTGTTGATATAAATTGGTCGTTTAATTTTGAACGATGGAATAATTATATATATTATTATACAGGGTGATTGTCGCGAAAACGGTTGCCTTCGGTACTATCTAGATAGATAGTGTCTCAATACGGGGTTTAAAAAATAATAAATAACAAGATAATTACCGGGTGCCGTTAAGACGCGCTATTTAATTATTCCCCTTATAATGAATGTTAATTATTCGTATAAAATTCAATTAAAAATGCGCGGGATTTATAATATTCGAATGCGATGTAATGTCTCGGCACAGCTGTCATAAATTATTTATGCGCCTCCCTTTAAATTGAAGCTAATGAATAAATTCCTCGTTTTCTTACTTTTATGTAATTTCGACAAGAATTGGAGCATCAATATTTAAAATCGCATTTAAATTCATCATTAAGAAAGTAATAAAAAAGAATGTTACAACATAAAACGTAAAAGAAAAGTTTATCGTTTAAATTCTAAATTACAAACGATTAGTGGTGTAGTAAATTTTTCCTACTTTTCAGTACCAAGTTTCCTGCAATTTCTCTTTGGGTCGAGACAAGTTTGACTTCCCGTCTCTTGTAACTAAATTGCAGGTCCGTACGCAATTTTTCAGGTCGGTTTCAGATGGCCCCGTCCAGATTAAGCGGTAAATGGCCGGTAAGTGGGCAGGCGCCTTTTCGGGATGGAAATTGTTATGAATTTTCGTGGATAATCGCCCCAAGTAATCAGTCAGGCAAGCACGAAACCTCAAAGCTCAATTCAAAGCAAAAATTTTACATCAAACTATAAGTTTTTATTATAAAAAAATTATTTTTTGGTAAACTTTTTTTAAATAAACTTTTAATATATTTTTTTAAGATTATTAATTCGTGACTACAGCTCGTAAATCTTATGGCAGGTGTCGATCATGTTTTAAAACGGTTGCCAGAACCTTGTATATTCAGTATTCTGTTATTTCGATGGTGCTGCGTCTTTTCGGACGTCCGTCGCGTCGTGGGCAGTAAGAAAAAAAAACGAGTTAATTATCGGGTGGCTTGGTCGCAGAAGTACGCTCAATGAACCAACTGGGACACGATAATACACTAATTGCCTTTATCGTCATTATGAATCGCACGCAAACCTTCACTCGTTATAAAAGAAAACCACCTTTTGAAAAATATCTGTTTAATATAGTTCTTTTTTATAATTTTATGATGTATCTAAAATAATGTACCAACGGAGTCAAATCTGATGATTTCAGTGATGTAGAGTTTGTACAGAATTGTCTCGATGCAGATTTGATCAATTTTATGCAGAACTGTGTCGGTTCAGACTTGATGAAGGCATAGAGATTTAAAATAAATATAAAGGAGGCTTACTGCAACTCTCTTGTTGGGGGGATTACATGTATTCTGCAAAGACTAGACTATGATGTAGTTTTGATGCAGACTTTATGTGATATAAACAGGTAAATACTTCATACCTCTCTGTATGAAGTGTATATGGACTCTTTATAGAGTTATTTTGATTAAGACTTATTGTATGCATGATAAAAATGTAAAATAGACTTCATGGCATAATGCAGCCGCACTCCTTAATACAGTTTTGATACAGACCCGATAGTTTTTTTTGTGCAGTCTTGATGCATACTTGAAGATTTGATAGAAACATACTTCTTGATGCAAACATGGTTTAGATTTGATGTAGGCTCAGGTCAAAATAAGACTATTAAAACATAGACGTCGTCATAAAATCAAGGTGTTGATGTTGAATTTGAGATATGGTACAAAGATCGCAATGATAATTACGAAGTGTTCAATATTTATTATCTCAAAAACGCATAATGATTTTCAAGTGAGGTTTTATTCACAAAAAAGTACGTACTTTCCTTTATTAATTGACAATATTTCATGAAAATAATTTTTACGATTTTTTGAAAATTGTAGTAAAAAATTGTTAACGCTACAAAATCAAAAAATTGAGATTGAGTTCAACAATAATTATCTCAAAAACGAGTAATGTTTTTAAAGTGCGGTTTTGTTCACGAAAAAGTACATACTTTCCTTTATTAATTGACAACATTTCATCAAAATACCTTAAGAATTTGATTTTTTACGATTTTTTGAAAATTATATAAAAAAATTGTTAACGCTATAAAATCAAAAAATTGAGATTGAGTTCAACAATAATTATCTCAAAAACGAATAATGTTTTTCAAGCGCGGTTTTGTTCACGAAAAAGTACATACTTTCCTTTATTAATTGACAACATTTCATCAAAATATCTTAATAATCGGAATTTTTACGATTTTTTGAAAATTATAGTATAAAATTGTTAACTCTATAATCACAAAAATTGAGATTGAGTTCAACAATAATTATCTCAAAAATGAGTAATGTTTTTCAAGTGCGGTTTTGTTCACGAAAAAGTACATACTTTGCTTTATAAATTGAGAACACGTCATCAAAATATTTTAAGAATTTGAATTTTTACGATTTTTTGAAAATTATAGTAAAAAATTGTTGACGTTATAAAACCACACAAATTGAGGTTGAGTTCAACAACATTTATCTCAAAAACGAATAATGCTTTTCAAGTGTGGTTTTATTCACGAAAAAATACGTACTTTCCTTTATAAATTAACAATATTTCATCAAAATATCTTAACAATTTGATTTTTTACGATTTTTTGAAAATTATAGTAAAAAATTGTTAACGCTATAAAATCAAAAAATTGAGATTGAGTTCAACAATAATTATCTCAAAAACGAATAATGTTTTTCAAGCGCGGTTTTGTTCACGAAAAAGTACATACTTTCCTTTATTAATTGACAACATTTCATCAAAATATCTTAATAATCGGAATTTTTACGATTTTTTGAAAATTATAGTATAAAATTGTTAACTCTATAATCACAAAAATTGAGATTGAGTTCAACAATAATTATCTCAAAAATGAGTAATGTTTTTCAAGTGCGGTTTTGTTCACGAAAAAGTACATACTTTGCTTTATAAATTGAGAACACGTCATCAAAATATTTTAAGAATTTGAATTTTTACGATTTTTTGAAAATTATAGTAAAAAATTGTTGACGTTATAAAACCACACAAATTGAGGTTGAGTTCAACAACATTTATCTCAAAAACGAATAATGCTTTTCAAGTGCGGTTTTATTCACGAAAAAATACATACTTTCCTTCATAAATTAACAATATTTCATCAAAATATCTTAACAATTTGATTTTTTACGATTTTTTGAAAATTATAGTAAATAATTGTTAACGGTATAAAATCAAAAAATTGAGATTGAGTTCAACAATAATTATCTCAAAAACGAGTAATGTTTTTCAAGCGCGGTTTTGTTCACGAAAAAGTACATACTTTCCTTTATTAATTGACAACATTTCATCAAAATATCTTAATAATCGGAATTTTTACGATTTTTTGAAAATTATAGTAAAAAATTGTTAACGCCATAAAATCACAAAAATTGGAATTGAGTTCAACAACATTAATTATCTCAAAAACGAATAATGTTTTTCAAACACAGTTTTGTTCACGAAAAAGTACATACTTTGCTTTATAAAGTGCGGTTTTGTTGACGAAAAAGTACATACTTTCCTTTATAAATTGAGAAGACTTCATTAAAATATCTTAAGAATTTGATTTTTTACGATTTTTTGAAAATCATAGTAAAAAAAATTGTTAACGCCATATCACAAAAATTGGGATTGAGTTCAACAATTATCTCAATAACGAGTAATGTTTTTCAAGTGCGGTTTCATTCACGAAAAAATACATACTTTCCTTTACAAATTAACAACATCTCATCAAAATATCTTAACAATTTGATTTTTTACGATTTATTGAAAATTATAGTAATTTGTTACTATAATTTTCAACTCTATAAAATCACTAAAATTGAGATTGAGTTCAACAACAATTATCTCAAAAACGAATAATGTTTTTCATGTGAGGTTTTGTTCACGAAAAAGTACATACTTTTCTTCATAAATTGAGAACACTTCATCAAAATACCTTAGGAACTTGATTTTTTACAATTTTTTGAAAATTATATTAAAAAGTTGTTAACGCCATAAAATCACAAAAATTGGGGTTGAGTTCAACAATAATTATCTCAAAAACGACTAATGTTTTTCAAGTGCGGTTTTGTTCACGAAAAAGTACATACTTTCCTTTATTAATTGACAACATTTCATCAAAATATCTTAAGAATTAGATTTTTTACGATTTTTTGAAAATTATAGTAAAAAATTGTTAACTTTATAAAATCACAAAAATTGGGATTGAGTTCAACAATAATTATCTCAAAAACGAATAATGTTTTTCAAGTGCGGTTTGGTTCATGAAAATGTACATACTTTTCTTCATAAATTGAGAACACTTCATCAAAATATCTTAAGAATTTGATCTTTTACAATTTTTTGAAAATTATAGTAAAAAACTATTAACTCTATAAAATCGTTCTTTTCTATAAAGTCGTTATAAAAACGTTCTTGCAAAGATCTTAACAAAATATTTGATAAACTTTAATCCTGAGTAAATGCATCATACATTTTCTTCTACACTCAGAAGCAATAATTGTGACATTTACTCCTTTTTCGGCAACCGTTAGTCAACCCTCCTATTAAAATATAAACTTTGTTATTTTCTTTCTTGTCCTTGTGCTTTGATATTATAGTCTTGGGGGGGTTTGTTTTTTCTTTCTCTGACATTCTCTTTCTTAGCCTCTTTCATCTGCCTCTCATTTTTCAAGTCATCGTCTTTCCAGCATTTTTTATGGCATAACATTTTAAGATGCTGTATATGGTAAGGATACAAGTTATATCTTACTTAAATACAAAATAAGTCACCTATTTTCCGTAAATTTCCCCAACTACTAATTTGATGGCCATAACATTTCTGCATAAGTGACTAATAAAATGACATTTGCTTCTTTTTTATTTTCATTAATGCCACACTATCGTTAATAATTAGAAAAAGAATAATTCAACAAAACCACAACTAATACCAGAAATCATAATAATAGCCTTAAATACCTCCAGCCTTCAAATCAACAAACAAATTACACCATTCACATAAATACCAACCACGTATCATTAGCGGATAAATTAGTAACAAAATCGTACATACGTAATAACAGTAAATAACATTGAAATGAGAAGAGAAAGAAAAAAATACCCACACACACACACAATTACTCGGTTGGTTAAATAAAACTAGTCTAATTTAAAATTATTTTTTGTAATTTCAAGGATAAAAAACTTCTTACTAAACTACCATTTAGTATTTATATTAAAACTACCTATACCGAGAATTTCATATAACTCACATTACATTATATGAATGCAGTAACCATAGTGACGAAACTACTATGCACTTGCACTGTCCCGCATAAATCGTTCAATATAAATATACCACAATCTAACGTTAAATAATAATTAAAACTAGACACATTCGGGTTTAGTCGTCTTGAAAGACGTACGGCTAAATTCAAATGATTCTAGTTCTAGGTCTTGTGTTAGTTCTAGTGATAGTGCTGGTGTAAAACTAGAACTAACACTAGACCTAGAACTAGAAAGTATCGGGTTTAGCCGTGCGTCTTCAGACGATATACAGCATCTTAAAATGTTATGCCATAAAAAGGGCTGGAAAGACGATGACTTGAAAAATGAGAGGCAGATGAAAGAGGCTAATGTCAGAGAAAGAAAAACAAACCCACCCAAGACTATAATGCCAAAGGACAAGGACAAGAAAGAAAATAACAAAGTTTATGTTTTAATAGGAGGGTACATGTCACAATTATTGCTTCTGTGAGTATACCAGAAAATATATGATGCATTTACTCAGGATTAAAGTTTATCAAACATTTTGTTGAGATATTTAAAAGAACGTTTTTATAACGACTTTATAGAAAAGAACGATTTTATCGAGTTAACAATTTTTTACCATAATTTTCAAAAAATCGTAAAAAATCAAATTCTTAAGATATTTTGATGAAGTCTTCTCAATTTATAAAGGAAAGTATGTACTTTTTCTTGAACAAAACTGCACTTGAAAAGCATTATTCGTTTTTGAGATAATTATTGTTGAACTCAATCTCAATTTTTGTGATTTCATGGCGTTAACAATTTTTTACTATAATTTTCAAAAAATCGTAAAAAATCGAATTCTTAAGATATTTTGATGAAGTGTTCTTAATTAATAAAGGAAAGTATGTATTTTTTCGTGAACAAAACCGCACTTGAAAGACATTATTCGTTTTTGAGATAATTATTGTTGAACTCAACCTCCATTTTTGTGATTTTATAGAGTTAACAATCGTTTACTATAATTTTAAAAAAATCGTAAAAAATCAAATTCTTAAGATATTTTGATGAAGTGTTCTCAATTTATGAAGGAAAGTATGTACTTTTTCGTGAACAAAACCTCACATAAAAGGCATTATTCGTTTTTGAGATAACTGTTGTTGAACTCAATCCCAATTTTTGTGATTTTATGACGTTAACAATTTTTTACTATATTTTTGAAAAAATCGTAAAAATTCAAATTCTTAAGATATTTTGATGAAATGTTCTCAATTAATAAAAGAAAGTATGTACTTTTTCGTGAACAAAACCGCACTTGAAAAACATTACTCATTTTTGAGATAATTGTTGTTGAACTCAATCTCATTTTTTTGATTTTGTAGCGTTAACAATTTTTTATTACAATTTTCAAAAAATCGTAGAAAATATTTTGTTGAAATGTTGTTAATTAATATAGGAAAGTATGTACTTTTTCGTGAATAAAACCTCACATGAAAATCATTATGCGTTTTTGAGATAATAACTATTAAACTTTATACCATATCTCAAATTCAACATCAACACCTTAATTTTTTGACAAGGTCTATGTTTTAATAGCCTTATTTTGAGCTGAGTCTATATCAAGTCTAAACCATGTTTGCATCAAGTATGTTTCTATCAATTCTTCAAGTATGCATCAAGACTGCACAAAAAAACTATCTGGTTTGTATCAAAACTGTATTAAGGAGTGCAGCTGCATTATGCCATGAAGTCTATTTTACATTTTTATCATGCCTACAATAAGTGTTAATCAAAATAACTCGATAAAGAGTCCATATACACCTCATACAGAGAGGTATGAAGTATTTACCTGTTTATATCATATAAAGTCTGCATCAATGGTTGATATCTACACCAAATCTTCATCAAAACTACATCATATCTAGTCTTTACAGAATACATGCAATCTCTGTTATCCCCCCCAACTGGAGAGTTGCAGTAAGCCTCCTTTGTATTTATTTTAAATCTCTATGCCTTCATCAAGTCTGAACCGACACAGTTTTGCATAAAATTGATCAAATCTGCATAGAGACAATTCTGTACAAAGTCTACATCACCGAGTCATCATCACTGAAATCATCAGATTTGACTCCGTTGGATACATTATTTGAGATACATCATAAAATTATAAAAGGAACTTTAAAGGCCATATATTAAACATTATCTCACTTACCCGAATGTTTCTAGGTCTAGTATTAGTTATAGTTTTACTGCAATAAAAGTATGCAACATAGTGATATCTTATGCTATCTAGCACTAGCTACCACTATCGCTAGATCTAACACAAGACCTAGAACTAGAAACATTCAGATTTAGCCGCACGTCTTTCAAGATGGC
Organism: Onthophagus taurus; assembly: GCF_036711975.1. NCBI lineage: Eukaryota > Metazoa > Arthropoda > Insecta > Coleoptera > Scarabaeidae > Onthophagus > Onthophagus taurus. The sequence continues at coordinate 4,692,640 of NC_091968.1, read as the reverse complement.
TAAACCCGAATGATTCTAGTTCTAGGTCTTGTGTTAGTTCTAGTTTTACACTAACACTATCACTACAACCAACACACGACCTAGAACCAGAATCATTCGGGTTTAGCCGCACATCTTTCAAGACGGCTAAGCCCGAATGATTCTAGTTCTAAGTCTAGTGTTAGTCTAGTTTTATTTGTTATGTAGATTATTGTATATTTTTATTGAGCTGCTGCGTTCCCCGTATTGATCCGTTATATCGAGGTTTTATTGTAATGTCGAATTATATTGACATGTTGCATTTTATGTGGGACAAAGTAAGTACTATGGAAATATATTTTTGTATAATGCATCTTAAGTGAAATTAACTGTATATCTAAAGATACATATATAGTACGTTATACTGCGTATAGAGTGTGTTGTTATAATACTTTACGGTGTTTAGCGGGAGGCGTCAATCTAGTATAGAGGGCACCAATGGCATATAGAAGGCGTGGTGGCGCACGTTCTGGGAGCTTTGGGCTTCTTTTCGAAGTGGGGAGAAACGTTCAGAATGCGGTTGTACTGAAAAATACAATAAAATTGTATTTTCACGGCTCGACGACCAATCGAAATACATCTACTATCCTTTTTCATTCTTTTTTTTTTGTTATTTTTTCCATCTCCTTTTGTTCCCTTCTTCCGTCTCCTTTTAATTCCTTTCTTTTCAGTCGAGGGGAATCGTTTCGCCCTTATCAAACATTTAGATAAGAACGTTCAAAGTATGTTGTTTTATTGATGTAGTTTTATATAATCCCAGTTGGCTTAAGATTAATATCGCGCAAAGTAAATAAACGAAGGTTGAAAAAGTGATAATTTGAAATTAAAAAAAGAAAAAAAATAGGGAGTAATTTTTTTTCGGTTATATTCTTTCGTGTTTATACTTTGTAAACTAATTCTTTTTTCTTTCCGCGTAGAGCGTTCATTTATTATTTTTTATTTCTCGATTTATCGCTGTTTTGGTATGAAAACTTATAACTTTTACAATCTAGGTATTCGGATTAGGGAATTTTTAATACCCTTATATTGTATGGGAGCTTGAATAAATGAATAGTTAAGCGTCGCGTTAGTGTAATATCGAGACTTTTTTTGTTCTAATCGCTTCATTTTATTCGTTTTTACCTCGACGGTGTTGGTTCGGATATTCGTGGAAATGGGGCGATACGAAATTGGGAATGAAATATGTTTAATTTCGAACAGAAATTGTAGTGCACGCAAACAATTTTGTTGTATGTAAAAAAGGAAGTGTAATAAATTTCTAAGTATTTTATCAATTTTCTTTCATCGAATACTTTTAGACTTTATTTAGACCAATTCAATTTTTTAATTCATAAAAGTAGTTTTATTGCTGCAAATTAAAATAACACGCTGGTAATACTTCAACATGGTCTTAAAAGTACGAGAATAGCCTTCAAATTATGGTCAGAACTCAGAACAAATAGAGAATAGTTATTTAGGAAATAAGGTGATGAAGTATGTCTACTAATAATTAGTAATGTATACTAATAGATGTCTAAATATGAAGTAATGTTTGGCAAAAACGCCAATTCATACAAAAGACCCACTCTGAAATGACAAGATTTTCTAAAACATAAAGAATTGGAATTGAACTGCATAGCTAAACCCGAATGTTTCTTCTTCTAGGTCTTGTGTTAGTTCTAGTGATAGTAAGATAGTGTAAAACTAGAACTAATATTATCCCTAGAACTAGAATCATTCAGGTTTAGCCGTCTTTAGAGACGTGCGGCTAAACCCGAATGATTCTAGTTTTAGGTGTAGTGTTAGTTATACATAGTAACTGTGCTAGTGTAAAACTAGAACTAACACAAGACCTAGAACTAAAATCTAAAATAGTTGATATTACCAATGGAAGACTAGATACCACTTTCAGAAGACTAAATATTGTCGCGGGAAGACTTGTTATTGCTGGCAGAAGATTAAATCTGTTCCAGAACATCAGACACTGCTGATATAGTCATGATATTGTTTTTAGAAAACTAGATATCGTCACCAGAAGCCTAGAATTGGAGGCAAAAGATTAAACGCTGCTGTAAAAAGAAAAGAAACTGCTTCCAGAAGACTAGATACTCTTGGTATATTACAACAGTCTGGCGCTGAATAACAATCAAAACTAGAACTAACACAAGACCTAGAATCATTCGAATTTAGTCGTCTTGAGAGACGTGCGGCTAAACCCGAATGTTTTTAGTTCTAGGTCTAATGTTAGTTCTAGTGACAGTGTTAACTACCGCTAGTTAGCATTAGATATTACTACATTGCATATTTTTATTGCACTAAAAGTAGAAGTAACACTAGACCTAGAACTAGAAGGTTTCGGGTTTAGCCGTGCGTCCTCAGACGCTTCTAGTTTTAACTGCTGATCAGTGTTAGATTGTAGTATATTTTAATAAAATACAAAATAGTTGAAAAGAAATCTTTGCTACATCATATTGTGGTGATTATTATTAACAATTTTTATTAATATAACTGTGGTCCCCGTTTCTTATTTTTGAGTTGGATTTTGAACCCGCTAGATTGGTAATAATGATAGATTGATAACATAGGTTATGATTGCTTGCTGATTGAGTTTTGCTGGTTCATTGCAAGCAATTCTCATTCATAACATTTTCTCGTAACATTTCTCGTTTTCGAAATACCTAACAATAACTTTTTCCAAAAATGTCAAATTGCAGATATGAGGATTTTATGGTTTATAACTAAACATGCGATATACTTGGAAAGACATTATTTGTAGATTATGTTTTTATGATTTATTATGAACAATTTTTATTAATATCATTGCAACCAATCATTTGTAATATTTGAGTAATAAACCATTTTGTTACTAAATACGTCAAATTTAAAATATTTGATATTGTATCCGCTAGGTTGGCAATAATGATACTTAGGTTATGATTGCTTGCTGATTAAGTTTTGCTGGTTCATTACAAGCAATTCTCATCCATAACATTTTCTTGTAGCATTTCTAGTTTTCAAAATATAACAATAACTTTTTCCAAAAATGTCAAATTGGAGATTTGGGAATTTTTGGTTTATAACTAAACATGCGATATAGTTGAAAAGACCTTATTTATGGGTAATGTTTTTATGATTTATTATGAACAATTTTTATTAATATCATTCCAACCAATCATTTGTAATATTTGAGTTATAAACCATTTTGTTACTAAATACGTCAAATTTGAAATATTTGGGATTTTGAACCCGCTAGGTTGGCAATAATGATACTTAGGTTATGATTGCTTGCTGATTAAGTTTTGCTGGTTCATTACAAGCAATTCTCATCCATAACATTTTCTTGTAGCATTTCTAGTTTTCAAAATATAACAATAACTTTTTCCAAAAATGTCAAATTGGAGATTTGGGGATTTTTGGTTTATAACTATACATGCGATATAGTTGAAAAGACCTTATTTATGGGTAATGTTTTTATGATTTATTATGAACAATTTTTATTAATATCATTCCAACCAATCATTTGTAATATTTGAGTTATAAACCATTTTGTTACTAAATACGTCAAATTTGAAATATTTGGGATTTTGAACCCGCTAGGTTGGCAATAATGATACTTAGGTTATGATTGCTTGCTGATTAAGTTTTGCTGGTTCATTACAAGCAATTCTCATCCATAACATTTTCTTGTAGAATTTCTAGTTTTCAAAATATAACAATAACTTTTTCCAAAAATGTCAAATTGGAGATTTGGGGATTTTTGGTTTATAACTAAACATGCGATATAGTTGGAAAGACATTATTTGTAGATTATGTCTTTATGATTTATTACGAACAATTTTTATTAATATCATTCCTATCAATCATTTGTAATATTTGAGTTATAAACCATTTTGTTACTAAATTCGTCAAATTTGAAATATTTGGGATTTTGGATCTACTAGGTTAGCAATATTGATACTTAGGCTATGATTGCTTGCTGATTGAGTTTTGCTGGTTCATTACAAGCAATTCTCATCCATAATATTTTCTCGTAGCATTTCTAATTTTCGAGATACCTAACAATAACTTTTTCCAAAAATGTCAAATTGGAGATTTGGGGATTTTTGGTTTATAACTAAACATGCGATATAGTTGGAAAGACATTATTTGTAGATTATGTCTTTATGATTTATTACGAACAATTTTTATTAATATCATTCCTACCAATCATTTGTAATATTTGAGTTATAAACCTTTTTGTTACTAAATACGTCAAATTTGAAATATTTGGGATTTTGGATCTGCTAGGTTGGCAATAATACTTAGGTTATGTTTGCTTGCTGATTGAGTTTTGCTGGTTCATTACAAACAATTCCCATCCATAATATTTTGTTGTAGCAGTTTTAGTTTTCGAAATACCTAACAATAACTTTTTCAAAAAATGTCAAATTGGAGATTTGGGGATTTTATGGTTTATAACTAAACATGCGATATAGTTGGAAAGACATTGTTTATAGATTATGTTTTTATGATTTATTATTAACAATTTTTGTTAATATAATTCCAACCAATCATTTTTAATATTTGAGTTATAAACCATTTTGTTACTAAATACATCAAATTTGAAATATTTGGGATTTTGAATCCGCTAGGTTGGCAATAATAATACTTAGGTTATGATTGCTTGGTGATTGAGTTTTTCTGATTCGTTACAAACAATTCCCATCTATAACATTTTCTTGTAGGACCTAGAACTAGAATCATTCGGGTTTTGCCGTCTTGAGAGGCGTGCGGCTAAATCCGAATGTTTCTAGTTCTCAATCTTGTTTTAGTTCTAATGATAGTGCTAGTGTAAAACTAGAAGCATAAAGCATTGGCATAAAGAATTGGAATTTGTAGTTACCAACAACCAACAAATCGTTTGATTGATTCTTGAACTGCATAGACCCATAGACTAAAGAATCACTGTACTCTGGAAGCATCAAATTTTGATTTAAGGAATTAGCTTTCACTCTGGATTTTCTGGAAGATTTTTTTGAGACAAAGACAAAGAGTGACCGAAATAGCAGATGCAAAACCAGTCAGATCTAAATCAGTCAGAAAGTTGTCTTGAGTCTATTGTGTTAGCAACAAAACTTGTACAGCTGAAACCAGGTCGAAATCCAGACTGATAATAAGCCGTAAATCAACCAATGCATTTGGATTCTTGTTTTTTGGAATTGGTGAAACCAATGCAGTTTTCCATTGGTCGGGATAAACCCCAAATTCCAGACAACAATTAATAATATGACACAAATATGGAACAATAACAGGGCAACACAACAACAATATTTTTACGCTAATACCATAACACCCAACTGCATTAGTTTTAATAGATTGTAACGTACGAAAGACTTCCTCTTCAGAGGCAAGCGAAAAGTACAGCCTACCAGATACCTGAGGCAGTAAATTACAATTATAGAATTGTATAAGATCTGCATCACCAGGGCTGTTATTTTGAGAGGATAGAAAAAATTGTTAATAGAATCAGCATCGCCAATGTTACTAGGAATGCCACTAGTTTTATTTTTACCAATAAGCTGAAAGAGGATGTCATAAAAGTTGATTTTCAAAATCAAACCCCTTTAATTTTCTCCCTTTAATTTCTGAGCATCTAAAGAAGGCATAAATTTTTTATCCTAATTAACAGACATTCTCGATGTTCTTAATATTTGTTGGTAAATATTTATAAAATGATGATAAAAAAAGATTACCCATAATTACTTTTGTTGAACATAAATTTCCTGTTATTTATCAGATGAACTACTGTGTTGGTTTTTATTACCTGTTTATAGTTATCCACAAAGAAGAGTTAATTCACACGGAAATGATGTTGGTGAACCTGCGCAGTTGTTGTAAAACGAGACTAACGTATTTCTCGGTATAGGTATATACGGTTTTTGCGTTTTGTATAATCGGCGTTTTCCGAAGTAATAAGACGTAAAGACAAAGCGGGCGTTGCGGGGTGAGGAAATTGTAAAGAGAAAAATAAATAACGCCGAGACGTAGCATAAAAAATTACTACATAAGTTCGTTAAGTGGTTGCAATTAGACTAACTATTTTTTTATGCCGCGCGTCCTCGGACGTCGACGGTCAATTAAAGGCACCGGCGGCCAATTAAGCCACTTTTCAGAAGTTATTTCGCGAAATAATTCGTATAATTGTTTTGAGATCGCGTCCGGTGATACCGAAACCGTCCTCTTTTGCCTGTTAATTGGCCGGCGTTTATTAAAAAAATATATAATAAACAACCAGCAGTTGCTATTGAAGTAAATTTGTAAAAAAAAATTCATTTCCAACAATCAAAAGAAGTTTGAAACCAAACAATTTGGTTTTGTTCGATTTTTTGTCGGCCTTTATCTCGTTTCTGTGTGGTGGATAATTTAAAAGTTTTGCCGTCGTCATTTTTGACGGGATAGTTGCCCTTAGGTAGGAATAGGTAGAGGATAATCAGTAATTACAAAATAAAGGGGAGTTGGTTTTCGTTTCGTTCTGTATAAAGATAGTTCTCAGTCTTGAAATTGATCATAATATCGATCATTATAGAAACAACATGGGAAAAAGTTAAGAAAACGTTATCCAGCTTTCAAAAATTGGTAAATTAGTGCTCATTATAAAAAATGTTAAAAAATAAAATCAAAATTGTTTTGATTCGTTAAAAAATGACGACTCTTTAACATCAATAAATTGATGCAGATGAAACAGATGTAGTTGGTTTTGTAAGGGGAAACCATAATGTTCGGATTGTCGTAATCGGTTCCGCTGTTGTTGAAGGGGCCGATTAATTCGAGGAGCGGCAACAGTTCGGATCCTCTCTCACCCAGTTTCTTCGGCGGTGGTAGTAGTAAGTTCGAAGAGCACGAGGGTCCGCCGCCGACCGCCGCCCTGGCAATAAAGTGAACGACTTGTAGCCGTATCTCAATTATATATGTGAGAACACCGAATCGTCTGTGTTTATGGATCCTCGATCCACACGGACCGGTTTACACTGTATCGCGTTTCCTGAAGGCTGCTGTTGCCTTTCCTTCAGAAAACCACAGGGACGCAAAGCAGAATTTTTAAAAAATGAAGAAAAAAAATTTATAATAAAATGAAAAGAAAATATTAACTGTCAACACCACGACTAATAAATTTATTGAAAAATATGTTAGAATATGTACTTGAAGATATTTTAATAATTTTTTTAATTAATTATTTCAAGCCATATTTCTTAAAATGCTGCATCAGTGTTATAGACAAATATTTATAAGCTCAGAGTGTTCATTGTTCATGATTGATGATACAAATGTAAATGATGAAGCTTGGTAAAGTATGAAACAAATTACAATTAGGTCGTCTTATTTATCGCACCTGAACTCACTAACATAGCATACGATGCAATTGTAATCACGTTATAATCACAACAATTGCAAAACATAATGTTTGTCTTCTGATCCAGAAAATTTTCTGTTTTTTGAAGACCTTAAACTGACAACGATTTCCCAGCTTGACAGTTTCGAAATAATATCTTGGGTTGATCGTTTCCGTCTTATAGTAGTTGACATTGTCTTGTGCAAGCATAGCAATTCCATCTACAATTTGCGAAACATCATCTAAATTGTCCATTTCAAATCCTCAATACTGATGATTTTATTATCACGTCTTGTCCAGACAATATTCTTAAGCAAGGTCAGTTTAATTGAAGCCTGCAGTTCAATTTTCGAACCATGACTTGATTTACTGTGCGTTGCAGTTACGACGTCAGGCTGCTTTCCGGCGCTTTGTGATCCACCGTGATCTTTAAAGTATAGATTGCAGGTTATTGATGTCTGATGCGAGCGAAATTGATTGCCTGACAAGGATGCTAAGGTGGAGTACTTTAATTCCAAGGTTCTTGACCTGTATGACAGGCAGCTCCGGAGAGACGGCGGAGAGTTAGACACATGCCGGCACCTTGGCTAAATGATGAGATTAGGTCTCTCATGCGGGAGCGCAATTGTGCAAAGTTATTGTTCAAACGTAGCCCTTTTGAAAAAATTGCACTACTGTCAGAGGTTGTCTGGAGCCACTCATAAAACATTTTGGAAAGCAATGCGATCACTTGGTGTTATAGAGTCTCCTCCTGTGGTGGTTGGTAACATAACTAGGCAGAATACTATTAATGAAATCCTTGCATCTACCAACATGCTTCCCTTTTCATTCAGCTTGCTTACAGATGTTGAGGTCCGGGATGCTTTAACTTACTTCAAGTCCACTAGTGTCGGAGCAGATGATATTGGACTCAGATTCCACTTACCCATTCTGGATATAGTTATTACTCCCCTAACTCATTGTTTCAACTGTTCTTTTGAACAGTCTGTATATTTCCGTCAATCTGACGAATCGCCCATGTTGTTCCTATACCAAAAATTAAATCTCCGTCCCATGTTGGTGACTTTCGACCCATTTCTATTCTATCTACGTTGTCAAAAGCTATTGAACGTTTAACTTATTTACAGATTCAGAAATATCTTGAGGAGTTTAATCTGATTAACAAGTTCCAGTCTGGGTTGGGCATTGTGTTACCTTGCTAGTGTTACTTGATTTTAGTAAGGCCTTTGATTCTGTGGACCATGTCTTCCTCTTAACTAGGCTTTCTGCTATTGGTTTTACCTCTTCTTGTGTATCTTGGTTCCAGTCCTACCTTTCCTAACGGTCTTTACGTGCCCGCGTGGAATCTGTACTCTCTTCTAATGTTGACATCAAATGTGTAGTTCCCCAGGGCAGTGTGCTGGGTTCTTTGCTCTTCTCAATTTTCATAAATAGTATTAGTGATGGTATCTCGTGTAACTATTATTTGTATGTAGATGACCTTAAACTTTATATTTCGTCAACTGTTAACAACCCCGCAGATGCTTTGTTGCATCTTAACAACGATCTCTTTAGTGTACTTGACTGGTCTAGACGTCATGGACTCAAGTTGAATCCAGGTAAAACGCCAGCCATTACTTTTGGCTCTCGCCCCTTGCTGGTACAATTTAATTCCTTCAGTACCCTTCAACTGAGGCTTGGCGACACCGTTATACCGTTTTCTATACGGTCAAAAATCTTGGTGTGGTAATAGATTCGGCGATGTCTTGGCGGCCACAAGTTCAGGGAGTCTGTAAGAGGGTTTACTTCTGTTTCCATACTTTGAAAAAACTTCGCTGCTACCTTCCTCCTGTTGTACGTCGTAATCTTTGTTAGTCTCTCATTTTTACACACATTGATTATGCCGATGCTGCGTATCCCGATCTGTCCGCAGCCCTTCGGGGTAAATTGGAAAGACTTCAGAACAATTGTGTACGGTACAGTTTTGATATAGGAAAGTTTCAGCAGATTGCTCCATATCGTAACAACCTGCAGATGATGACTTGTTAGAGTCGTAGATCATTTCGTATGCTTACTATGTTATACAAAATTGTCCATACATACCCGTACTCCTGCTTATTTGTCTGATGCCTTTCACTTTTTAGCATCACATGACTTCCCACTCGATCAATGTCGGACCTACACTCATGTTTCCAGTCCATAGTATCAATGCGTATTCAATGCAAACGGTAATTGCGCGTAAAGGTAAACGACTAGATGGGGCTATAACGAGTGGTGAGCGCGGAGTTAATACAACTGTGGTCTACACGGTCAGTGCAGCTCGGGTTTATGCCCCTCCAATGATAATTTTTAAAAGAAACATCATCAACAACGATTTAGAAATTGGAGCACCGCCAGCAAGCATTGTTACCATTTCAAATAACGAATTGTTCGTTACCTGGTTGAAACATTTTGAACATCACGCCAATTGTAGCAATAACAAGGGGGTACTTTTATTACTAGATGGACATACCACGTATAGCAGAAATGTGGATGCATGTTGTTTTGCTCGAGATAATGGAATAATATTATTACAGTTGCCTAGCCACACTAATCATCGTTTGCAACCTTTAGATGTTGCTTTCTTTGGCCCATTACAAATAAAAAACTTAATCAATGTAAAGAAGATAAAATAAGCCAAATGAAGATTTGTAAATTGCTGAAAAAAGTATATAGAAAAGCAGCTACAGTTGCAATTGCTGAGAATGCTGTCCGTGCCTCTGGTATTTGGCCTGTTAATCGACATGTCTTTCAAGATAGCCAATTTGAACAGGATGTATGTCAAACTAGAACAATCGAAAATTTTGAGAACGTTCTCCATGAGAAGTGTCACCGCCTCCAAAACTGAATCCACTGCCAGCATCATCATATTCTCGAGATAGAGGAATAGCCCAGAAAGCTACGTTAATAACTAAAATATAATTAATAATTGAAGAAAAATCTTTTAAAACTGCAACAAAACAAGCAGAAACAAACAAAATTTGGAACAAAAAAACAAAAGAGACAAACTAAGACAGCAGACATGATCCGCTGCATCAAATGTCACATTAACTGTATGTAATGGTCCAACTAGGGCAACCTACTAACTAGGGCTAAATATATCAAAAATACATGTGTATATTCGCATAAAATTAAAAACATATTTTATAGGACGATATTTAATTTGATTTGATATATTAACACGAAATCGTCAACTTTGGAGGATTCTAGCGCCTCGCCCGCAAGCGACCTCGGCGATTTGAGGCGAAATCGTTCCTTATATACCTTAGTAAAGATACAATGTCTCTTATAAGAAGACATTTACTCTCGCTCTGCCGAGGTCGCTTGCAGGTGAGGCAGTACAACTTTTTACAGCTGACTATTTCGTGTTGATTTATCAAACTAGCGCCTCGCCCGCAAGCGACCTCGGCGGTTTGAGGCGAAACCGTTCTTTATATATCTTGGTAAATATACAAAATATTTTATAAAATGATATTTAACATCAAATCGCCGAGCTAGCTTGCGGGCGAGGTGCTGGATTTGATAAATTAACACGAAATCGTCAACTTTGGAAGATTCTAGCGCCTCGCCAGCAAACCTCGGCGATTTGAGGCAAAATATCTTCTTATAATAGACTTGCTACCTTCGCCAAGGTCACTTGCGGACGAGGTGCTGGAATATATATCAAATTCATATTTGAATTAATTAAATTAGCCCTAAGATGGAAATTGAATATTACCGAAATCAGTATAAAATGAAATTTGCAATGAGTGAATTGTTTTTTTAAACTATATTTTTTTAAAGAAAAATTTGCCAAAGAAATTCATGATTACATGAATACCAACAATTCGTATCGTGTAAAACGGGCTTGAAAATTCGTTCGTTGTCCGGTATCGTGTACTGAGATGTTCGTAAATCACAACAGCATGTGGTCGATCTATGATACTTCAGCCGAGGAGGAGGCTGCGCGGTTCCAATAATTCCTCCGGGAGGATCATAAACAAGGGGGTCGAGCCAGAGCTCGGTGGCCGACGGCGGGCATCCAGTAGTGCTAAGGGTAAACCTCTTACTAATCTCCTCTTGTCTTTTCCTTCCCTTCTCCACCTCCACCTCCTCCAAACCCCCAACGATTCCTTTTACCTTACACGGAATTGTTCCGGCGGCTCCGTGTAATGGGTAGCCGTTACAAGCGTTTCAGGCCATGTAAATTCGCGACAAGGAGGCATTCCGCATAATGCTTTATCTTTCGTTCCTTCTTGAACTCTTCGAAAACGACCTCTTCGTTTGTTAGCTTCTTCTCTTTCTTAATTCTTCTCAATTTAGTTCCTTCTCTTTCTTTCAGTTAATTCTTCTCGATCTTTTGCTTTGGGTTCTTCTTTCGGTTTACAAACTCCGAGTCCCCCTCCCTCTCTCGTGTCATAAGTCCGACGTAAATCAGAAAGAAAATACGGCGTAATGTGCGGCGCTACGGCTGCTTTAAGCTTCCACCGAGTTATTGCCAACATTAGTGCAAAATACGACCGATATCGTTTGCCTTTTGGCTTTAGTCTTTACACTCTGCTTGGGGGATCTTCGTTCTTTGACTCTCTTTGCCCTTTCCCATCTACTAGTTTCGTGTAATTCATCCGTGTAAATTAATACTTTAAGTTTTCCTTAAATAATTAATCCCGTTTTGAAAGAGTCAAAGTTAATTTAAGCTAAACTAACTAAATAATCCTAATGAAATCACCACATTGACATTTTGATTTAATAAGGGTGTTTAAAACTCTCAAAACCATCAATATTTTCTCGACAAATCTCCCCAAGATCGTCATAAATCAATCTGAACAACATCTCCGAGGCTCATAACTCATGTGTTAACCACAGACCAGGCATCCTGACGAAAATTTATTGCCCGGCTACCGTACGGAGAAAGAGAGACACGCGCCACCAGAGCACCACGGTTGGCGACCCTGAAAAGTGAAAATTAATTGACCTAACGAGATCGCAATTCGGCCGAGAGGGCCGTTAATTACCACGACGTCAACGGCGACAATTATACACTCTTCTTTCGGTTTCCCCCCAGCACGTCCGTTTGGTATGGTGGCGCCACGGCGTCTTTAGAATACGTCGAAAGGCGGCCTGTCATTTAGCCGAAGCCGCCTTGTTATTCAATGACACAGATCCAGGATCCGACTCTCACGTCTATTTAGGTCGTATTTAAGGTATTAGGCAATTTTCGTTATAGAAACAATAATTGGTCTAAGAATTGGTACAAATTATAATGATATAAATTGGAAAAGAAATAGAATTTTATTTTTTTTCTTTCCTAATTACACAGTACTACAACAAAATTTTTTTTGTTGCCCAGCAATTACAAATATACTCATGAAAGTACTGAATGTGCTCTTGTTTTTTATGATTTTTACATATCTTATATTTTGAACAATTATCGTTAAGTCATATTAGTTTTAAGGTAAAATATTCTTTTAATTAATTTCGTATTAATTTTTTTGATTACTGCATTGTAATTTCTTGGATTGTCATGTATAATCTCGCCGTATCATCCTTGTCTAGAAAGAAGTGGTCCTGTAAACACCCTTCCTTAAAAGCTTATTAAAATTATTGTTTTTACTGAAAATATGTATATTTTTAGATTATTTTTGATATATTTGCCGTTACTATCAATAAAAAAGCAGTTCACTTTTAAATTTGAATTTTATTTCTTATTTTTTAAGTAAAAAAAAAAAAAATAACAGAGTTGACCAGTTTAAATTTCGCGCCTAGTTGTGCCATGCAAAAGTGGGGGTAAAATGTGTTGCTCTGATTTTAACATGTAGTGGCGCTTCTTCTATATATCTGTTCTGTTGCTAAGATCTCAGTTATTTGACAATATTGAAGTACTTACACGTGAATCTGGATAAGTTGTCATATGCATGCTGTGCAATCTTACTACTATAAAAATGTAGACCGAGATTTAGTACCCTCACAATCCACTGGATGACGTTGCAAACTGAATTTGCAGCAATCTGCATTATCTACACAAACAAAGCGCTTGTAACCATAGAAAAATTTATGTATAACGTCAAACTCAGCGGTGAAAGCAAACCAAAGCAAACGTCACATTTTTGTTTTGTCGTCTAGTGTGATTATCACCAGATAACCCTGTTGTATAAGCAAATTTTCTTCCTTACGTTCTTTTGGCTTAGTGTTTTATATCCTTTAGTTAAGTATTTAAATAAGTTAGGGCCACTTTTACTACCTCTTGATAAGTTTATCCAATAGATAAATTGGCGCTATTTGCCAATGAAAGCAATATACGTTAAAAATTATGAATATTATCTTGGAAAAACTTTAAATTCATATTTATTTGGAAAATGCACTTGACCTCTTCAAAATAAAGTAATGGTATAAACCGGTATAGAAATACCTATATTTAAATTTCGCGCTTTAACCTAATTAGTTCCCTCACAATCCCCTTGGGAGCGCTTGTACCGAAAAATAGTGGGGAGATGACCTTCTATATACATAATGTACATAAATTTTTCTATGGTCATATGTTAATACATATTTTGTTTCAATTACTGAATGTCCATTCTAATATATTTATCTTGTCTTTTAAAACATGAGTTCGTCACGAAGAAAGTGTAAATATAGTAGTGATTTATTTTGTTATATTTGCGGTGTTTCTCCCTATACTCAAATTCAAATTCAAATTGTTTATTGGTGATCATATCATTACAATGATTTTCACAAGTCCCAAGAAAAGTACGAAATACGAATTAAAAAAAAAAAAGAATTTATATATAAAATACAATTAAGAGTTTATTGTATACAATAATCTGTCTACAATTCTATAATTCTTTACATTATTAATATATTATTTTCACCCTTATCCTCTTCCGCCATTTCCATCTAGCTTGCACGTCCTCCAGCATTGCCTGCTCTCTCCATCCCCATACCTCTGCCCAATACATCATCACACTGCTAACCAGACCTTCAAACATAATCTTCCTCGCTGCCACATTCCTTCCAAAGACTCTCTTCCCCCAACCCCATACTTGTCCCATCACCTTATTCGCCTTTTTTGCAATAGCTATCACTTGCGACCCCTCCCTGTTGTTATATAAAATACAAAGTGTAAGGGACATCAGAAGGCGTCATTGGCCAGGAATTCCCGAATAGAATAAAAAGCTTTCGCTATCAGATAGTTTTTCATTTTGAGCTTAAATTGATTTATGTTCAAAAGTTAACATTATAAAACTTTATACCAAAGTAATTGGGTCCGCTCCTCGCCCTCGCCGTTCGAAAATAGTAATTATGATATGAGTTAAAAGTCCTAAGCTGGGGAACATTATTTTTAATGAACACAAGACAATGAGGAAATGTAGAGCGAAGAAAAAGTTAAAATATTATACTCAATGAATTTACCCCTGCAGCAGGCCCGAAATGTCAAGTTGGCCATCACTCTAACGCATCTTCTCTGCGCACTGAAAATTCGGTCTGCATGGGCTGAATGACTCCAACACAGCAACGCGTAAGAAACGTGGCCAAAAAAGTAGCCATAATATGTCTTCATGGGCACATCGAAAGGAACGAGCCCTCTAAGTGACCGGATAACAAATATGGCTTTCCATGTCAGGCCGGAGTCAAGATATACCCCCAGATACCTGACCGGCTCCACGCATACCTCCAAACGTCTGAGAGAGAAATTCAGCTCTTGTATTTTAGCATCATTCATGCTTAACATATTGTACTGGAACCAATTAAAGATGCAATCGTGCGATTCCATCATACGCTGCTGCAAAACGACAGCGTCACTCGAAGAATTCATGATGGTTGTGTCATCGACAAAGAGAATCACTTCTGAGTTTTGTGGAACATTATTCGGTAGATCTAAAATCGAAATATTAGAAACAAAAGGGGTCCAAATACCGAGCCCTGTGGGACACCATATTTAATTGGCAAGCACTCCGAATCTAGGCCACCAAAGGAAACATACTGTGATCTGTTTGACAAGTATGATTTAATAAGCGTGATGCTACTGTCCTTCATATTGAAGGCATCTAGTTTATGAATCAGTATATTGTGAGAAACGCAATCAAATGCCATTGTCAAGTCGTAGAATGCGGCTCCCAAGTGATTCTTGGCCTCGAAACCGCCCTGGACAAACCTAACCAGTGCATGAACGGCATTCGTCGTGGATTTATTTTTTCTAAATCCAAATTGACCTGTGCTAAATAAACCATTGGACTCTAGATGAGATACAAGTTGCCCATTCAACACTACCTCAAGAATTTTTCCTAAGATTGGTAGGATAGATATTGGCCTATAATTTGAGGGCTCGTGTAGGGAGCCCTTCTTATGTATTGAAATAACCTTGGCCACCTTCAGACAGTCAGGAAAAATTGATGCAGATATGCACTGGTTAATCAATTTACAAAGTGGATAGATGTCTATATTTAAAGATGTTTTTATTTGCTTACTGTTGAAGTTATACACGTCCCTAGACGTCGAGTTCTTGAATTTAGAAATTATGTTGCACAGCTCGGTTTAAATTAAAAACCATTGGTGATAGAATTGTTTACAGGAGAACCTGGGGTGGCGTCGTGATGTCTCGAAAGATGTGGATCAAATGTCGATATGATACTACGGGCCACACCTGCAAAATAGCTATTAAAATCAGAAGGACTGGTGTACTGTAATGATATCGCTGCTTCTAGACATGGGTTTAAAAGAATACTAACCTAGTGGCGCCTCTTTATTGACAGTTGTTAGATTGATTGATTGTTGACAAAATTAGTTTTAAAAAAAATTAATTACTCGGAGCATCAATGGCCGATCTGTGTGGATTTGAAAATGGTTAATTTTTTACTTGGTCAACAAAGTGTATACACGAAATACCCTTGCTTCATTTGTATGTGGGACAATAGAGCAAAGCAACTTCATTGGGAACAAGATGTTTGGCCTATAAGAAATTCTTTAACTGTCGGTAAAGCCAATGTAATAAGGGAGCCGTTACATATTATTATTATATTATTACATATTAAGTTAGGAATGATAATGCAATTTGTAAAAGCGTTGGACAAATTGTTTTAATTATTTTTGTAGAAAATTTCCGAACATAGTATGGAAAAGTTGAAAGGTGGAATTTTTGATGGTCCTCAAACACGGCAATTGATGAAAGACGCAGATTTTATTAAAGTTATGATTGTTCCGGAAAATAAAGCTTGGAAAAGTTTTGTGTTGCGCCTACCAACACAAAAAAAAATTTCTATAAAACACCAAATTATGAAGAAATTGTACAAAATGTGCTGACAAACTTTCAGACTGTAAGACCAAATATAAGTATCAAGTTACACTATCTCCGCAATCATCTGGATAAATTTTCGGATAATTTAGGAAATTATAGTGAGGAACAGTGAGAGCGGTTCCACTAGGATCTAAAAGTGATAGAGGACAGGTATCAGGGTCAATGGTATTGTCACATGATGGCAGATTACTGCTGGTCTTTAACCCTCCGGTTAAACGACAGGCTGGGTCTGTGAAACCTGCCAAAATCATTTTTTTTATTGTATCTTTTCAAATATTTTTTTAAATTGATTTATCTTCTGGGTACCTTCTTATATTTACTAAATACATGGTTTTCTCTTTTGTTTTTAATTTTATGTTTACCATTTAGTTATGAGAAGGGCTTTGGGCCTATTAGACCCAACCCGTGTGGTCGTGTTGCTTTTTTTCATGTAACTTTTTTATCATAAATGATAAAAATGGTATAAGTAATTGATTTCAATTATGTATAAAACTAAAACGTTCCTGGGGCATCCCCTGCATTGTAACTATACGGTGTTTCTTCTATTCAGCGGAAGTCCTGAATACAAGAAGTATTTCTTTCGGCTGCTTTTGAATAAGAAGGTAAATTTTTGTTTGCTATCACGGACTCCCTTTCCTAGGCTTGTCTACTGTACAGATGTTCCATTTTAGGGTAATCCCTGTTCTTTAATATTATTTCGGAATACTATATAAACGAGCAGAAAATCAATGCACTTATTGATGAAATTCCAAGTCCAGACGGTAGTGACGAATCTGATAGTGAGTCGGTTGCTGAAGATATAATTAATGAACATAGTACTGATACAGAACAAGAAGAACCAGATAAAGAGGACAATCCTTCTACTAGTACTGGTGTACCCGATCACAGTATTTTTATGGAAGTGACAGAAATTATCTGAACGGTGTTAATTTCTAACCATTTCTGATGAAATTTGGTATATGTCCATTTCAAACGGCACTTAATGCAGTGGTGTACTCAGGTTTTTTGTAAAAAAAATTCCTAATATGATTTCTTCATTTTTTGCACCTAAAGAGTAAAATAGTAGGACTTGGCTTTTTCAAAAAAAAAAAAACACTCTGACCTAAGGTACAGTTTCTTGCGCTGTACAATTCAAAATTTGTCGAAATCGGGTAATAAATACAGATTTTACGAGGGTGCTCCGCTTTCAAATGGGTCATACTGTATATAAATAGCATAAATGTAATATTTTATTGTGTTTTTGTGGGAGGAATAAGCATCAAACTTTGGGTCTGAGGGATCCAGCCTGTCGAACAGTGTAATTTTTAAACCGCCCGTCAACTGCAGGGTTAAAAAGAGATTGTCCCCGGAAACCTTATAAAAGAAAAGCTCATAAAAGGTTTTGTGGAAATATAACATATGTTTTTGACATTTTCCTCTCTATTTAAATAAAGATTAAAAAAAAAAAACAAGAGCAAATCTTACAAAATCATTGATAATTTCATGAATTGTGAGCATAAATATATCCAAAATCAATCTTATATCTAGGACAACAAAACCACTGTAGACCAGTGTTATATATTTGCGTCTTTGGAAGAAATATTTTTTGCTTAAATTTCTTACAATTCCAGTTTAAAATTCCGCGAAATTCCAATCTCTGAGGTGATAAATAAACGGGGGGCTCCGATATCCGGTATAAATAACGAGACGAATTCGGGCGCCGCGGTGTGAGCGGGTGCAAAATAAACGAGCCTCGGCAATTTATCCCAATTATTTACGGCGTACGAGTCAATTGTTTATTGGTCTGGCCGGAGGATGGGCCCCAAGAAGCCGACGGAGGTGTGCGCGGAGCACCGTACCGGCCTCCGAAGACACCCCGGGCGGTCTTCGGTCTTCTTCCTCACCGACAACCCCTCATCCCCTTTTTAACAAACAAAAAAATCGAAATTAATTAACTACAACGAATCTTACAAAATCTAATCACCAATTATTATTTTTTATAAAAAAAATAGCATCGACTTTTTGTTTCTGACATAAATAAATCAACGTCAATAAGCAGATTTGTCAAAAATAAACAGTTCGAAATGAGAGTAAAGTTGGGGTGCAGATTTATATGCATCTTATTCATGTCAATCACTCTTTTTGCATTTTTAACCGTGTTACTTGCTCTAATTATGGATGTAGATGAATCAGACGGTTATAATGTCTTAGAGAAAGAAAAACGTGACATAGCATTTAAAAATATGTACTTTTAAGAAACAATAAAGGTAATAAATTTAATTTTTGTATTTTTATTTGCATATAATAAGTTGCCAAATATATCAGTAACACATAAGAATAAAAATAGGTGAGGCAGAAATGAATTTATTCTGCTGATAGTGTTGATTGCCGATCCTGGAAGAATAGAAGCCAACTTCAGAGTACTTAAGCGCATTATTAACATGGAAAAGAAAACGCCAACAGTCTACACTTTCACATTTGCTGATGAATCTGGTTGTGATTGCACAGGATATTGATTATGCTGAATATATGACATGGCAATTAATTGAAGAGTATGATAAATGAGACCAACTTTCACAAAACTAAATGCATCTGTATTGGAGGGGAACAACAAAATCTGCCTATTTCGGATTAACAAAACATCCCACATTGCAGCTCATACAAATACCTGGGCATAAAAATTTCGATAACCGAAAGAAATCTGCAGCTTTCATCAGAAGATTGCCGAAAGGAATACTAAAAGCCACAGAAAAGGATTAATGGAGAAGAGTTGCTGAACTTCAAACATCCAAACTTAAATGTGAACATGAACATGTGGAAAGAATTGGCCAAGACCGACTACCTAAGAAAGTACTGCACTAGACACTACAAGGAAGAAGAAGGAGAGGAAGGCCAGGGAGGAGTTGGAGTATTGAGAATGGACTATTTGTGTATGCAGTATGTCAAATATGTTTCAATATTGTACGTTTTTATTTGCATCTTATCATTTCGGGTTTCTGTGACAATTATATTTTTATGCAAGGAAAATATTTAATGATCGGAAGTAAGATAAAGCAGGTGACCCAAAATCTGATTGAAATTTTGCGCTATTTTTCTCAATACAAGTGGTAGCTTTGAAATTTGACAGTTGAGATCTGCGATTCTTCAGATTATTAATTATAGAGCGCTACGCAAAGGAACAACGCGTTATCATTGTGGCATCGTCAACAACAATTTCATTTCGAGAACCACCATGCAGCGAATTCTGAATACCTCCATTCCTATAAAATTCTGCTAACCCAAAACCTCAAACCAATACAACACATCTCACAGAACGCCATCAATTTGTTTAATGTCTTTTTGTGGCCTGCATTTGGATATCATAAATCTGGACACTAACGCCTATGCCAATGCGCGATTATTACCGATCTCCAACGTGTCATCGGTGATGAAAATTTCATGACAAGACTAAAGGTTTGTGTTCAGAATCGTGAAGACCACAAGACAATATTTTATTACATATCTACAGTAGTTACACAGTGCTGTACACGGTGTGCATGAAATGGGATAGTGTTGAAACGAGTAACCTTCGTATTTGGCGAAAAAATATAGTCAAAAATTTTGAAGCTCTGCTCAACCATAGATATAGGGATAACGCTAAGGAATTAGGAAATAAGAACGATCTTAAACCAAGAAGAGGCGTACAAACGCTAAAAACTCAATGTACAAAGTAAATGAATGCACAAACAATCAAGTGTGCACAGAAGTATGGAAAATATAATGATGTGGGGCTTTGACTAAAACAATGTAAGTAGCATTAAAAAAAATAGATATGGTCAAATTTAAGTTGGTCCAGAGATTGATTAACAGACAAATGTGAATTGAGAACAGAATGCAATGGTATTTCAAAGACTAATACGTAGAATCCAACAAATAGGTATACTTGTTCTGTCTCTGAGTGAAATAGAGCCAACTCAGACTCGACTAAATTCAGAATAGAGAATGTAGGATTTTGTTTAAATAACAACTGACATAGAATATAAGATTTCTTCTGATTCAGCCGAAGTCTCTAGCAGACGAGCTTCAACTATTAATATATCAACCCAGTATTGGCCAACACATTGCTGCTACTCGGCCGCAAGCTACCTGATTAAGCCGAGGTCCAACAATTGATATCATCAACCCAACATTGTCTAACACATTGCATCTACTCGCCAGCAAGCAACCTTGGCCAAACTTATTGTGGACATTATATGATTTCATCTGATTAAGCCGAGTTCCTTTGCAGTCGAAGTTCAACAATTTATATCATATCAACCCAATATTGACTAACACATTGCAGCTTTTCGACCGCAAGCAACCTTGGGTAAACTTATTGTGGAGATTATATGATTTCACCTTATTAAGCCGAGTTCTTTTGCAGTCGAGGTTCAACAATTTATATCATATAACATTGGCCGTTGATTGGATTGTAATTGTGGGAGAGGGAGCGCGGGGTGAGAGGAATGGGACAAAAAATTGTGTCTTTGTGGGATTAAGTAGGATGCGCCATTTTTGGTACCAATTTTCCGTTTCATTTATGAGCGTCTGCAGCTTACGGACAGAGGAAGTGATATCCCTACTGTGGGAGACCAATGCTGTGTCGTCGGCATAAAGTAGTGCGTATGCAGTGAGGTTAAAGGCGTCTGGGTTGTCGTTGTAAAGATCGTGGCAGAATAGATTGTATAGAGAGGGAGAGATAGGCGAACCCTGAGGAAGGCCTTGCTGAGCGGAGAAGCTCTGGGAGAAGTGATTTTTCAACTGCACGATGGAGGAGCGATTCGACAGGAATTGGTTTATCAGGGTTAGAAGGTAGTATGGCGTTTTTAGCTTATCCAGTTTAAATAGCAATCCTTTGTGCCACACGGAGTCAAAGGCCTTTCGGACGTCCAGAAACACTGCTGCAGATTTCAGTTTTACAAAACGTGCCGCCTGGAAGTTGGAAACCAGAATAGTTAGTGGCTGGGACGTTGATTTGCCGGATTGGAAGCCAAATTGGTAAGGCGGAATTTTCTTTGATACCGCAGCCAGCAGCTTGTTCAAGTGCGTCTCGAAGAGTTTTCCAATTACGGGGAGCAGTGAGATGGGGCGATAGTTGGCTGGATCAGATAGAGAAGAATCCTTCTTGGGAATACAAGTTATAATAGTTTATAATATATAATAGTTTAAATTATATGATTTTCCATGGTTTACAAAACAATATTAATAATCAAAAATTTCATTATTGCGTTTTCCTAACGATGTGATATAAAAATAACCATAATCGCTTAATTTTCACACTGTTCACCGTCGGTTATTTTATTGAAATGACTCCTTGTAACGCAATGTGTGTACAAATTTTTATGTTAGCTTCAGTGATGCAAATTCGATTTAAAAAGACTTTCTGTGCTACGATGTCTCGTCCTCGCGGTCGTTCCAATTACCATGTCATTATCATAAGGCGGTCGTATCTTTGGACCGATAGTGACAGGTGCTGGTTACACGTCATGTTATATCCGTTTTGCGACGTAGATATCGTCATCTTTTTGCATATCGCGTCTGACTTGAAGATTTTTTGCTGCAATTTTTCGTTTTGTTTCTTTGTTTTCCGTTGAATTTTTTTTTATTTTGATCCGTGACGCACCGTTAAATTTAATTGGAACGTTTTTTGTTTAATACTTTTAATAGATAGATATCGGTATCTATAAGGAGAGGAAGACGAAGAAGAGAGAGCGGCCGAAATAATCGGCTCGTATATCATTATCGTTTATGGAGCCGCGCGCGCGGACCAAAAATAAATACCGAACGAGGAAGGGAGAAGAAGAAGAAGGCTCCCTAATAAATACGTCGCGGGGATGCGGTTAAATAAATTAAAATTTTCGCCTCGTTCGAAGACCGATAATAAATTAACTCGGTGCTGATCGTAAAAATCGCTCGAATTTCTTACACTTTTTCTTATTTATTTATTTTTTAACTTCATATATTTTTTGAACCAACTGTAACACCTTCAAAATTATAATACCCTACACCACTTACATCAAAATTTACTTCCTACTCAAGATTAAAAAAAAATATTTAACACCTGTATATGTATTCTTAAGAAAAATAAAGCATGTCAGTATCATCTATAGAAACAAGTGAAGGAAACCTGTCGCTTTCCAAAATGGCCTCCTATGTAATTTTCAGTACGATAATAAGAATAATTTTCAAATATGGTAGAGGTATTATTACCGCGAGAGTCTGTTCGGCACGCCATTGGCGGAACGTGGGGCACAATACCTTCTTGACCACGCCTGCTGCCGCCTCGCGACGCCACTGCTGTTGCCGTCACCCCCCGCGTTTGCGTCGCCGAGCATCCTTCAGGGGGGTTGCTGAAACAATGTATAGCCTCTGGATGTGCAAACAATTGCCTTTTTGCAATTCAAGTGTTTTCCTACTCGTTGTTTTTAATTCCTTCTTTTACAAAAAGGAAGAAAGAGCAAACAGTACTCGAGGTGGTGGTAAAAAGAGAGTTGCGGGGAGCTGAAAGGGATGGGAAAATTGTTGTTTGCAATTTGTGTATATTATGTACATAGGTTAATTGTCGTTTTAGATTGGTTGTCTCGGTGTATAGTTAAAATGAGAATTTCCTTTTTGTTTGGTTGTTAGTTTCGAACGCGGTGATTATGAGAAATTTTCTATAAAAAACTAACAAAGTAAAACATTAAATTTCTCTAGTGAGATATTTTCATAAAAAAGCAATAATTACAGTTGCGCAAAGAATTAGATTGGTTACAAAATGCAGATGCAGAAAAGTTCATTTTTGGCAAAGTACTTCAGAAACGATGATAACTAATATATGATGACGATGACATACTTGCAAGATTGCTGAAGATATTTTGTTTAACTTTAGCGAAACAAAAAATAAGGTAAGGTGCTAAAAATTAAATTTAAATCATTCACTCTGGAAACAAACACTGATGCTATAATGAGAATAGAAATAAACACGTTCAAGAAATCAGGACAAGCTTCTAGATTTTCTGTTCAGAAAATGGAACAACATAACTAGAATCGAGCATAATGTCCAGAAATATTGTTCTGCTGTGGATAAACAACAAGTTCACTACTAAGGAAAGATAGTATCAAAAGAAAACTGTCACTCTCTGCAATGCGTGAAAACAAAGCACCACACTAAATAAATCCAACATAGTCCAAGAGAAATAATCGTTTATAATATAGCAATGGAATGGTTGGAAAAAAGTTTGCGATTGTGGTGGTAACTCTCTGCATCCGAAGGAAAGAAGCTAGAGTGGAGAAGCTAATTCTACGAAATGAGAAGACTTTTATGAATTAACATTTTGAACAAAATATAATCTACTTTAAGTACCTCAAAAATAATTTCTTAATTTCCGTTAATTTGGTTGCAATGATTATTTTAATTCAACCTTGAACACCAAAAATTGCTTAAAAGTTAGAATGAAATTGACAAAACTAAAACAATCATATCTCAAAATGTAAACAAGATATCTTAACGAAAGAAGAAGCATTCTATGATCAATGTAATCAAGATTAATGGTGCCTTAAATAATGTCTTCTTTCCCCTAAATCTCGTTGTTATGATTTTTAGAACCAAAACCTGCGCATTTAAGAGATATAGAGGTTACGTATTTATTAAAAAAATCGTATCTCAAAAACTAATTGAGATATCGTGCTGAAATAAAAAGAATTTTGAAGCAAATTTAATCTACTTTAAGTGCCTTAAAATTAATTTCTTAATTTCCGTTAATTTGCTTGCAATGATTATTTCAATTCAATCTTGAACACCAATAATTGCTTAAAAGGTAGAACGACATGGTCAAAACTAAAACATCATATCTCAGAATGTAAGCAAGATATCTTAACGAAATAAGAAGCATTTTATGATCAATGTAATCAAGATTAACGGTGCATTAAATATTGTCTTCTTCTCCCTAAATCTCGATGTTATGATTTTTAGAACCAAAACCTGCGTATTTAATAGATATAAAGGTTACGTATTTATTTAAAAAATCGTATCTCGAAAACAAATTGAGATATCGTATTGAAATAAAAAGCATTTTGAAGCAAATTTAATCTACTTTAGGTACCTTAAAAATAATTTCTTAATTTCTGTTAATTTGGTTGTAATGATTATTTTAATTCAAGGTAAGCAAGATATCTTAACGAAATAAGAAGCATTTTATGATCAATGTAATCAAGATTAACGGTGCCTTAAATAATGTCTTCTTCCCCATAAATCTCGTTGTTATGATTTTTAGAACCAAAACCTGCGTATTTAATAAATATAGAGGTTACTTATCTATTAAAAAAATCGTATCTCAAAAACTAATTGAGATATCGTGCTGAAATAAAAAGCATTTTGAAGCAAATTTAATCTACCTATTAAGTGCCTTACAATAATTTCTTAATTTCCGTTAATTTGGTTGCAATGATTATTTTAATTCAACCTTGAACACCAAGAATTGCTTAAAAGTTAGAACGAAACTGTCAAAACTAAAACAATCATATCTCAAAATGTAAACAAAATATCTTAACGAAATAAGAAGCATTTTATAATCAATATAATCAAGATTAACGGTGCCTTAAATAAAATCTTCTTCCTCCTAAATCTTGTTGTTATGATTTTTAGAACCAAAACCTGCGTATTTAATAGATGTAGAGGTTACGGATTTATTAAAAGAATCATATCTCAAAAACGAATTGAGATATCTTGCTGAAATAAATAGCATTTTGAAGCAAATTTAATACACTTTAAGTGCCTCAAAAATACTTTCTTAATTTCCGTTAATTTGGTTACAATGATTATTTTAATTCAACTTTGAACACCAATAATTGCTCAAAAATTTGGAACGAGACAATCAAAACTAAAACAATCATATCTCAGAACATAAGCAAGATATATTAACGAAATAAGAAGTATTTTATGATCAATGTAATCAAGATTAACGGTGCCTTAAATAATGTCTTTTTCCCCATAAATCTCGTTGTTATGATTTTTAGAACCAAAACCTGCGCATTTAGTAGATATAGAGGTTACATATCTATTAAGAAAATCGTATCTCAAAAACTAATTGAGATATCGTGTTGAAATAAGAATCATTTTGATGCAAATTTAATCTACTTTAAGTGCCTTAAAAACAATTTCTTAATTTCCGTTAATTTGGTTGCAATGATTATTTTAAATTAACCTTGCACACCAATAATTGCTTAGAAGTTAGAACGAAACTGTCAAAACTAAAACAATCATATGTCAAAATGTAAACGAGATATCTTAACGAAATAAGAAGTATTTTATGATCAATGTAATCAAGATTAACGGTGCCTTAAATAATGTCTTTTTCCCCATAAATCTCGTTGTTATGATTTTGAGAACCAAAACCTGCGTATTTAATAGATATAGAGGTTATGTATTTATTAAAAACATCGTATCTCAAAAACGAATTGAGATATCGTGCTGAAATAAAAAGCATTTTGAAGCAAATTTAATCCACTTTAAGTCCCTTAAAAATAATTTCTTAATTTCCATTAATTTGGTTGTAATGATTATTTTAATTCAACCTTAAACACCAATAATTGCTTAAAAGTTAGAACGACATGGTCAAAACTAAAACATCATATCTCAGAATGTAAGCAAGATATCTTAACGAAATAAGAAGCATTTTATGATCAATGTAATCAAGATTAATTGTGCATTAAATATTGTCTTCTTCTCCCTAAATCTCGATGTTATGATTTTTAGAACCAAAACCTGCGTATTTAATAGATATAGAGGTTACATATCTATTAAGAAAATCGTATCTTAAAAACTAATTGAGATATCGTGTTGAAATAAAAAGCATTTTGAAGTAAATTTCATCCACTTTAAGTGCCTTAAAAATAATTTCTAAATTTCCGTTAATTTGGTTGCAATGATTATTTTAATTCAACCTTGAACACCAAGAATGGCTTAAAAGTTAGAACGAAACTGTCAAAACTAAAACAATCATATCTCAAAAGGTAAGCAAGATATCTTAACGAAATAAGAAGCATTTTATGATCAATGTAATCAAGATTATCGGCGCCTTAAATAATGTCTTCTTCCCCCTAAATCTCGTTGTTATGATTTTTAGAACCAAAACCTGCGTATTTAATAAATGTAGAGGTTACTTATCTATTAAAAAAATCGTATCTCAAAAACTAATTGAGATATTGTGCTGAAATAAAAAGCATTTTGAAGCAAATTTAATCTACTTTAAGTGCTTTAAAAATAATTTCTTAATTTCCGTTAATTTGGTTGTAATGATTATTTTAATTCAACCTTGAACACCAATAATGGCTTAAAAGTAAGAATGAAATTGTCAAAACTAAAACAATCATATCTCAAAATGTAAGCAAGATATCTTAACGAAATAAGAAGTATTTTATGATCAATGCAATCAAGATTAACGGTGCCTTAAATAACATCTTCTTCCTCCTAAATCTCGTTGTTATGATTTTTAGAACCAAAACCTGCACATTTAATAGATACGTATTTATTAAAAAAATCGTATCTCAAAAACTAATTGAGATATCATGCAATTTGAAGCAAATTTAATCTATTTTTATTGTCACAAAAATAATTTCTTAATTTTCATTAATTTGGATGTAATGATTCTTTTAAATCAACCTTGAATACTAATAAACTAAAAGTCGAAAACTAAAAGCATCTTAAATTAAGCAAGATATCTTAATAAAATAAAAAGTACTTTGTGACAATTCTTAATTTCTTATTCCTCACAAATCTTGTTACAATTTTTTGAATCCAGCTTTGCATGTTTGATAAGGTAACGAAATGTCGGATAAAGCAGCTACTAATATTGGTAAGAAAGATGTAAAATATACGGTAAAAGCGTTTCTTTTTAAATATTAACATAAACTTCATTAAAGTTAACATAGTCGCCCCGGTTTAGTGGCAAATTCTTAACCACCCTGACATTTCAATATTTTACATGCAACAGAAATCTATTTATGCGTATGTTATACGAGGATTTTTTTGGTCGCAAAAACCCGGCTCGATTTGCATTATATCGTGGCGACATTAAAATTTCTAATCCCGGCCGGGTTCACTTCGTTTTTTTTTCTTTTACCTCCCGTGTGATCGATTCGATTTTAAATATTTTATTTCTGTTCCGTGACGGTCCGATCAACCATACAATAACGGTCGTATACCCTTGCATTTTGAATAATAACATACTTTATCGGTGGAAAGCGCAAAAAAGACTCTTTTTCACGTACGAGATTATAATTTTTTCGTTTCGACATGAAAGATTTTTTTACAAAGTAATAAAAAAAATCAGTACTGGATACAAATTAACAGTGTAGTTTGCGTGGAGGATTATTTTATAAATTATAAATTGTGTTAATTAGTGAAATATCAGTTGTGAGCTTTACAAACGCAATTTTTACTGCGTGGAATTTGTTATTACTTATTTTATCTAGGTTATTCTATTAAATTATTTAAATGCTTTGATTACCTGCTTTGATTTTACTCACAACATCAATCCAAATCTGTTTTTCACTGAATTTTTTTGTTTCTTTTTCACTTAAAAAAGCCGGAAAATCCGTCAAGAACCGAGAATGCAACTGAAACGGAAGGTTGAAGACCAATGAAGAAGATTTGCTGTTGTGGCCAAATATCTTTCGTGCAAGAAAACACACCGACAACGTAAAAACCATCCGACGCACGCGACGAGTATCACGCGTGCAAATCATCACAAAAGAGTTTCTTTAAAATATTTTTTTTGACTAACTTATTTAGATTTCCTTTTTATCTTATTATCTATCTTCATTTTGACCCTCAAAAATCGACCCTAATTTCTTGTAGACGCCCTTTGTAGATGGGAAAATAACAGAAAATAACAGTAAAAAGGAGGGCAATCGAAATTATCGGATGAGGTTTACACAAAAAAGAATAAAATAAAAATCGTATGAGAATTCTTAACCACAAAAAATGTCTCGTTTCAAAAATTAAATACAATTCTTTTTAATTCTTATTTTTGTAGTTAAAAATATACAAGAATCTAACGCTCTATAACAACCAAAACAAGAGCTAACACTAGCATTAGAACTAACACTAGACTTAAAACTAGAAACATTCGGGTTTAGCTAAGCGTTTCTTAAGACGGCTAAACTCGAACGATTCTAGTTCTTGTCTAGTGTTAGTTCTACTTTTAGTTCAATAATAATTTAAAACCTAGCGATATCTAATGCCAACTGCCGCTACCTGGCACTCCCACTACAACTAACACTTTGAAGCAACTGCTTTGAAGTATTCAAGGTTGAATTAAAATAATCCTTACAACTAAATTAACGGAAATTAAGAAACTATTTTCAAGGTACTTAAATTAGATTAAAATTGCTTCAAAATGCTTTTTATTTCAGCACGATATCTCAATTCGTTTTTGAGATACGATTCTTTTAACAAATACCTAACCTCTGCATCTATTAAATACTCAGGTTTTGGTTCTAAAAATCATAACAACAAGATTTAGGGGGAAGAAGATGTCATTTAAGGCACCGTTAATCTTGATTACATTGATCATAATATGCTTCTTATTTCATTAGGATATCTTGTTTACATTTTGAGATATGATTGTTTTAGTTTTGACAGTTTCGTTCTAACTTTTAAGCAATTATTGTTGTTCAAGGTTGAATTGAAATAATCATTGCAACCAAATTAACGGAAATTAACAAATTACCTTCAAGGTACTTAAAGTAGATTAAAATTGCTTCAAAATGCTTTTTATTTCAGCACGATATCTCAATTCGTTTTTGAGATACGATTCTTTTAATAAATACCTAACCTCCGCATCTATTAAATACGCAGGTTTTGGTTCTAAAAATAATAACAACGAGATTTATGGGGAAGAAGATATTATTTAAGGCACCGTTAATCTTGATTACATTGATCATAAAATGCTTCTTATTTCTTTAAGATATCTTGTTTACATTTTGAGATATGATTGTTTCAGTTTTGACAGTTTCGTTCTAACTTTTAAGCAATTATTGGCGTTCAAGGTTGAATTGAAATAATCATTGCAACCAAATTAACGGAAATTAAGAAAGTATTTTTGAGGCACTTAAAGTAGATTAAATTTGCTTCAAAATGTTTTTCATTTCGACACGATATCTCAATTCGTTTTTGAGATACGATTTTTTTAATAGATACGTAACCTCTATATCTATTAAATACGCAGGTTTTGGTTCTAAAAATCATAACAACGAAATTTAGGAGGAAGAAGATGTTATTTAAGGCACCGTTAAACTTGATTACATTGATCATAAAATGCTTCTTATTTCGTTAAGATATCTTGCTTACATTTTGAGATATGATTGTTTCAGTTTTGACAGTTTCGTTCTAACTTTTAAGCAATTATTGGCGTTCAAGGTTGAATTGAAATAATCATTGCAACCAAATTAACGGAAATTGAGAAAGTATTTTTGAGGCACTTAAAGTAGATAAAATTTGCTTCAAAATGCTTTTTATTTTAGCACGATATCTCATTTAGTTTTTGAGGTACGATTTTTTTAATAAATACGTAACCTCTAAATCTATTAAATACGCAGGTTTTGATTCTAAAAATCATAACAACGAGATTTAGAGGGAGGAAGATATTATTTAAGGCACCGTTAATCTTCATTACATTGATCATAAAATGCTTCTTATTTCGTTAGGATATCTTGCTTATGTTCTGAGATATGATTGTTTTAGTTGTGACCGTCTCGTTCTAACTTTTAAGTAACTATTGGTGTTCAAGGTTGAATTAAAATAATCATTACTACCAAATTAACGGAAATTAAGAAATTATTTTCAAGGTACTTAAATTAGATTAAAATTGCTTCAAAATGCTTTTTATTTCAGCACGATATCTCAATTCGTTTTTGAGATACGATTCTTTCAATAAATACGTAACCTCCACATCTATTAAATACGCAGGTTTTGGTTCTAAAAATAATAACAACGAGATTTATGGGGAAGAAGATATTATTTAAGGCACCGTTAATCTTGATTACATTGATCATAAAATGCTTCTTATTTCGTTAGGATATCTTGCTTATGTTCTGAGATATGATTGTTTTAGTTTTGACCGTCTCGTTCTAACATTTAAGTAATTATTGGTGTTCAAGGTTGAATTGAAATAATCATTGCAACCAAATTAAGA
The DNA here is from genome assembly GCF_036711975.1 of Onthophagus taurus. Lineage (NCBI taxonomy): Eukaryota > Metazoa > Arthropoda > Insecta > Coleoptera > Scarabaeidae > Onthophagus > Onthophagus taurus. The sequence continues at coordinate 4,661,811 of NC_091968.1, read as the reverse complement.
AATTATTTTTAAGGCACTTAAAATAGAGTAAATTTGCTTCAAAATGCTTTTTATTTTAACACGATATCTCCATTCGTTTTTGAGATACGATTTTTTTAATAGATACCTAACCTCTATATCTATTAAATACGCAGGTTTTGGTTCTAAAAAATCATAACAACGAAATTATTGGGGAGGAAGACATTATTTAAGGCACCATTAATCTTGATTACATTGATTATAAAATGCTTCTTATTTCGTTAAGATATCTTGCTTACCTTCAGAGATATGATTGTTTTAATTTTGACCGTCTCGTTTTAACTTTTAAGCAATTATTGGTGTTCAAGGTTGAATTGAAATAATCATTACAACCAAATTAACGGAAATTAAGAAAGTATTTTTGAGGCACTTAAAGTAGATTAAATTTGCTTTAAAATGCTTTTTATTTCAGCACGATATCTCAATTCGTTCTTTAAATACGATTTTTTTTAAAAATATACAAAATTTATGGGGAAGAAGACATTATTTCAGGCACCGTTAATCTTGATTACATTGATCATAAAATGCTTCTTATTTTGTTAAGATATCTTGCTTACATTCTGAGATATGATTGTTTTACTTTTGGCCATCTCAAATCACCTAGAACTAGCAACATTTAGATTTAGCCGTCTTTAGAGACGTCTCACAGTGTTAGCAAGTTTGAAAATACCGACCATTACATGATTTTACTAATTTTCTTTTTTAATATTTTGGTAAATGGGGATAACCATTTTTCATTAACTTCAACTCTGGATAAAAATGACATGTAAAGTTAACACTTATTTTGCATACCAATCTCCAAAAACATTTGATTAATATTGAGAAACGATTGTAAACGTATTAAAAGTTGCGCATGTTTGCGCATTTTCAATAAAATGGCTAATATACAGGGTGGTGTCTACGGATATTCGACAGTGAATACTGAAAGTTAGTTTTGAAACTATTAATCGTTTACAATTTTTCAGAATAACTATTATTTATGAATTAATATTAGTACTAACTCTATTATTAGATCTAGAACTAGAACCTTTCGGGCTTAACCGTGCCTTAACCTTCTTTCCAAACAAGTCCGAAGTATTTTTTTACTTAAAAAATACCTATCCAACATACAGTAATAAAAAAGAAAATCAATGACGCCTTAAAATGCCAAACCACAAATTTCACAAAAATTATTATCAAGAAATGAACACTGCTGCATCTAAAAGTTTTACAAACTACATAATTCTATTATGCAATCAATTATATAATTGGTATTATATGCCTATGGCACTGTATAAAATTCTTGGGCATGGCCACTTAATAATAAAATCATTAAGTATCCAGACTGGTCTGCTTTCAGAAGATACGCAAGAAACTTGGAATAAAGACCTTAGAACGTATAGAGAGAACTTATCCAGAAATATGTCAAGAATACACAATAATAGAGACATTTTAAACAGACTATTAATATCTTCAGACCCAATTATAACATCATTTCATAGCAAGAAATCAAGGAATGATAAAGATTTTTCTGAAGAATAATTTTTTATCGTCAATTGCAATTCATATTGTAATTATAAAACACAGTGAGGACGAAGAAAAATAAATATAAGTAAAAAAAAATTTTACAATAGTATGTTAAAAATACTAAATTTACTTATGAGTTAAAACATAATTTATGGTTATCATTACATTATTAAACATTTGTCACAAATTAACACAGAAACAGAGAATAGCGTAGTTTACTCTATTATTGCAAATAAAACAGTAACAGTATTTTTTAACTACTACTTTTTCGAAGAGAGCTACATGAAAAATACTCAGAAGTTACGTAGAATCCATAAATGCAACAAAAAATGGGGGTTCCTCTTTTAAAATGTCAACATATGGTATCTCAATTTTGAGACACCTGTACATTTCAATTTTATCTCAAAAAATGCCCTTTAAAAAATATAACATAGATATTCAAGAATTTTTTCGGGAAGAATATCCCTCAAATTTTTATCGAATTGATTTCATACTTTATGTACACAGTGTATACAGGGTGTCTCGCGTAACTGGTTCGTTAGAACTGTTTAGGGTCCACTATTTGTACAGTTTTGAAATCTTGGTAGCATGGGTTGTTCATTCCGAACTTTCGATCTGAAATATTTTCAAGATGGCTGTCACTTCCGGTCTATCGGAAGTAGACCATAACCTCGTTATGCTTACTTTACCATACATATGTCATATACTCAATTGTTGTATCGAAGAGAAATTTTTTCCTTCTTCTTGGAAAATGGCGTATGTAATCCCTCTGCCTAAAAAAGATGCACCTGTAACATATAGTGATGTTCGTTCTATTAGCATATTGCCTGCTTTTAGCAAGATTTTGGAAAAAATAATTAGCGTTAAATTAAAAGAACATTATAATATTTTACCTGAGTGTCAGTCAGGTTTTGTACCTGGGCGTAATTGTACTACGGCTCTTTTGAATATAACTTGGTTTTATTAGAGTTTACCAATTGAAATTTTTTATCAATTTTAAACTACATTGGGTGTCATCATTCTTTCGTAGACTTAATTAAATCTTATTTAAGTAATAGGCATCAATGTGTCAAGTTGGGTGGTTCGGTTTCTAATCCTTTACATGTTAATAAAGGTGTTCCACAGGGATCAATATTATGCCCTCTGCTGTTTACCGTTTATACGTCCTTATTGCATAATTGTATCAAATATGGTAATGTCCACATGTATGCGGATGACACTCAACTGTATTATGGTTTTCCGTTTAATGATTATGAAAATGCTGTAAATAAAATGAATTGTGATCTTCAGAGACTGTCATTTTTGTTTTTGAATACGGCAAAATGTGCTGTTCTTTTGTTTGGTAATGAGACACGTTCAATAACTGCAATCATTGGTTAAAATCAGTGTTGATAATAATGTGATTCCTATATCACTACAGGAGAAGAATTTGGGTCTTATTATTGACAATACATTTCGATAGCGGCAGCATATTTCTAGACTTATAGGTTTGAGTTTTCTAAACCTGAAGGTTTTGTATCCTTTTAGGAATGTTTTCAGCATCAAGCTTAAGACAATTTTATGTGAAAGCACTGTGCTGTACATTTTTAATTATTGTGCTCCAGTCTTCGGTCCTTGTCTCGACGTTGCAGACGTGTCTAGGATGCAGCGTGTGCGAAATGCTTGTATGCGGTACATTTTCGGCATAAGAAAATATGACCATATAACTTATAAATTAAAGGATCTTGGATGGCTTAATATGAGGTCTCGTATTAAAATGCTATCACTTCCACTTTATCATCAGAAATAGAAATGTTATAAATCCTCCTAAGTATAGGACCACCCTTTTTGAGCGATCATTTACCTACAGTGTATATTCTCTCTACAACTCTATTCCAGATTATATAAAGGTTTTGCATGACCGTGCGTTTAAGTGTTTGTTGTTTAATTACCTTTTTAACATGTAATTTAGGGATAATACGGAATTTTAGCTTTAAGTTCTTTTTAGGCATTTACTGGCCTGTTTTGATAGCTTTTTTTAAATTTAAGGCTGCGGTGGAAGAACAGTAATGGTCTTTTGGCCATGGCACTGAATTCGCGACCTTATGATTCTTCAACAGTTATTATTATTATTTTTCTTTTGTTTTTTTTTTAAGTTTAATTAGCATGAATACAGTTTTTGTATATATGTATTGTTGAAGAATAAACTATTATTATTATATTATTATTATTATTTTAAATAGAATGCTACAGTTTTTATTACACCTATTTAATTGTCTTTAATTGTTTTTTAATAGTCAACATATTTTTTTATGTACAATTAAAAAGTGTAATAAAAATTGTAGCATTCCATTTAAAATATCGAAGTTATGATCTACTTCCGGTAGACCGGAAGTGGCAGTCATCTTGAAAATGTTTTAGATAGAAAGTTCCTAATGAACAACTTATGCTACCAAAATTTCAAACCTCTATGAATAGTGGAACCTTAAAAAGTTTTAACGAACCAGTTACGTGAGACACCCTGTATATATTATAGTATATAGGTATATATTACTTATTGTTAGGGTACATGAAATAAATGTACCATGTTTTCGGAGTTACATTAGCTTTAACATCCGACCCAACCCACAACAAAAACTTTTTTGGCTTTTATTTTCCAATATTCGTTTCAAAATCCTAAGTTTTGTTTTAAGCACTGTTTATAGATGAAATAAATCCTAGCTAACCATTATATAATGGTATTAAACATTTTCAACTTCATTTAGTTGTAATTAGATTTTTGGCCAGATATTCATAACTTCCTAACACTGTGCGTCTGGCTAAACCCGAATGTTTCTAGTTTTAAGTCTGGTATTAATTCTAGTGACAGGTCTAGGTAATATTAGTTAGTGCTAGGCTGTTGTAAATTCCCATTGAACTAAAACTAGAAGAAACACTAGACCTAGAACCAGATAGTTTCGGGTTAACTAAACCAAATATTTTTGGTTGTAGGTCTAGTGGTACTTCTAGTTTTAATTGTTTTTCAGGGTCAGGTTATTGTATATTTTTATTAAACTAACAGTAGAACTAACTCTAGAGATAGAACTAGGAACATTCGGGTTTAGCCTCTCAAGACGGCTAAACCCGAATGATTCTAGTTCTTGGTCTAGTGACAATTCAAGTTTTAGTTCAATAAAAATATACAAAATCTAGCGCTGAATAACAATTAAAACTAGAACTACCGTCCTTGATTTATACATTGTATAGACAATTCGGGGAATACCCCGAGTTTATCTATGAACTCAGAATTGAGCCAAGTTGAATTCTATCTACATTCATATCTAAATATACTGATATATTAAATAGATAATATTAATAGTAGGGCTTAAAAATTTTTTGTAACGGACATTTTCGGTGAGTTTAAATAAGTTAAAATATAAGGCGGTTTGTTGTCCGGAGTTGAAACTATCCAAGTAAATTGTTCTGCTTTTATGCGGCCGCGTTTCGAGTAAAATTATAGGGGTGGTTTGACGAAACTCTGACAGGCAAATAGGACTCACTTCGATGGCGATCAAGGTCTCCCCCGGCCAAAAGAAACCACAACAACCTCTTCGTTCATTCCCGTCAACCCTAAAACCGTAACAACCGGGTTTATTTAAGTAAAATAATAAAAAACGATTGATTATCTTTACCAATCGTTGAAAAGGAAAAAGTGTTTTCTTTAAATAATTTTGTTGTCTGTCTGCTTCCGGTTGCGATTTTTTCCGGTTAAAAGGTCTAAATTAGTTTCGGCGATGTAATTGGGTCCACGCTGAACGTATGTTTGCATATTTAATTAGGTTTAATGATAAATTCCCTCCGCGTTAAATAAATACGGTGAACTCACACACACGTACGTGTACGTATTCACATACACGTTCTTGTTGGTTCCGTTTTTCCGTCGGCTATAGTTAATATTAAAAAGGAGAGACTCGCGTTCTCGACGCTCAATTACCCAAGGGTTTAAAAAAAATAAAGTCGGGGCACGTGCCCGAATCGAAATATTCACGTTTAATTGGACGAGCAGATGATATGAAATTTTCGTTCCGTTGTAGTCTGTCTGTCCATTTTTGGAGCGCTTTACTTACGTTTTTTCTGTTTAATTAAAAATGTATTAACTCGTTCGCGATAATTGGCATCGATATCGTTATAATTAACGATACTTGGTAAATTGTGGATGGTTTAATTTGAAAATTTTTCGTTGGGTTGCAAGCTTTTATGTAATAAGTGTTGTAATCATGTTTTTCAAAAAGCAAATTGATTCTCACATTTTAAAGTAAACTTAAAAAAATACTTTTCTTATTAATACAAAAATTATAGAAGTAATTTTTTTTTGATATGGATTTCTGTTTATGGGTCTATTTAAAGCTGCGAGTTTGAACGTTAGGTGGCGCTTTAATATTCTTGTCGGGATCGTATAGGTGTTATGAATTAAGCGGGAAAAAGATGGCTTGGTACGGTATCGCTTCTCGGCCTATGGCTAAGATCAAAGTGTAGTATCTGTTCTTATCAGCTTAATATCTGATACGCCCCGCATGCGGGGCCAGTATATTAAACTGATTTTTGGAAATTGACGGAAGGTAGGGGCTTGCTCCACTTCTGTCACGGGTTGGCCTTGTATTGCAGTACCGCAAGGATCGGCCCACATTATTATAATAAAAACAGAAGTACTAACTATAACATACAAAAAATGTTGCTGTTCATAATTAAAACTCTATATTACTAGAGTCTCTTAAATTTTACGACACTATTTCTTTTCCATTGTCGCAAAACGAAATAGATAAAGTGGAAGAACGAATAATGAGTGGCGAAGAGAGTGACTGGGATACAGATAACATAGAATTAGAATTGAGTGAGCTTGATGAAACAAATTGTTTATAATCTAATAAAAATCCATTAAATAGGTGTCGATATACAGGTGAGTTATTAGTATCCCGGCGGACGATAGCTGCTAAACCGTTTGAGAAAGAAAAAACAGTTTTTTACAAAAGCTATTTGACTTTGTAGCGTTTTAAAAATGAAACTACTGAAATCTTAAATGTTCAATCAACAAAAAAAAATATAACGATTCAATCTCATAGGAGAAGGGGGAAAAAATGTTTTATGCAAGATTTATTTCAATATGATGTGCTCAATTTTTCATAATTAGATTTTATTTGACCGTAAGTGTAATAATTATAGAATTAAGTTTTTTATGTAAAATATTTTTAACATATATGTAGACTCGGCTGAGGATGACTGTTTAGTCGAAACCGGTACCGATTAAATTTAATATAAAAAAGCAAGAAAGAAGTTATTGTCTTTTATTTCTTAATTATATAAAAATCTTGCAACATGAATTCTATCACACTTAACAAATCCAACTGCAACAGGATCCACATTGTTACAATTGGTGTGACGTAGAAAGAAAAAAAGCGTAAATTAAGAGTAATATACAGGATGTCCCGTTAAGCGTACGGAGCGGCTGTATCTCAACAATGGTAAGGCCTAGAGGTTTGGGAAAAAAATCTTTATAAGCAAAGTGGGCAAGAGAAATAGCTTGAAATTATTTTGAAGTTCGTAATTCGACCGCTAGGGGGCGTAACTGCCATAGAGAAACATAAAATTCCCGCTATCTCAAAAAGTTAGACGACGAGCTATAACTTTGACAACATCATTTAGTAGCTTGGATAATACCGCATCGCTTTTGTTTTGCAACATTTTTCAAATCTGTCATAATATGGGAGGAGGAGGCCAATGCGTTTTCAAATGTTTACATTTTAATATCTCCTGGACCATTCAACCGATTTGAATATTTTTGGTCTTGTTTGAAAGAGCATTTCATGCTCTTTTAAAAGATATTTTCAGCAAGACCGCTTGGTTTAAAACAAATAAGCTAGAGGGCGTTATCTGCAGCGGTTACATATTTTTGTGATTTTTGAAAAAAAGTTAAATGGAACGGTACAATTTACTTCACGGACCGTTAATCACCATAAAATTTGCTAAATATTAGTGAAAACCGCATCTCGATATCTCCATCCATTCTCGAATTATAAAAGAAAATGTTAAAAATTCGTATATCTTAATCGGATCAAGTTACCTTAGGAAACAAATAAGAGAGAACAAAAATTTTATTATCTAGAACCTTCCTTCACACTTTATCCAAGCTTAGAACTGCTTCAAAACTACTTTTGAGGCGTGTTGAAATGCCAACGGATCAATGAAACATCAACAATGATAATAAAACAAAATAAACCAAAACACTTAGAATAACTTAAATTTTTGGCAAAAATAACTCACTAATGAGCGAAATGCCTTCCATAAACCTCGATGCATTTATTTAATCTAGTTTCGACGAAAAAAAGCGCTGCTTAAGTCTCTTCCCTGGACACGTTTTTACTGGTATTTAGTGTTTTGTCATATTTTCCCTGGTTATTGGTTTTTCTTGAAAAGGTAGGTCATTTAGTCTACCCAATAGATAAAGGGGTGAAAGCAATGTGGGTTTTGCTCGAACCAAGAATGCATATTATGCAAGTTTACATCAGCTTGTGGACAGATGCTTCATGCATCCATAGCATTTGTGATAAAAGGTTTGGATTTGCACAAATCATATTTAAAAGTCAATGGTAATAGTTCAGTCTGTTATCATAATCGGTATCTGTTAAGGCCTGATGTAAAACAACGTGGTGGAGATATTATTCTCTTGAGAACTCTTGTGGACAATTGTTTTCGGAGTTCCCAGATTATGTGGGATCACATTGCGCACCGATATGATTTACGAATTCATAGAGATGTCTGAATGGGCTACACGTTGCCAGTTTTCCGTAATCGCTAAGTCAATCTTAAAAACACTTCTAGAGAAAAATGTCTTTCTTTGTCGTAATTGCATTGCACATTTTTGCCATGCAGTTGCATCGTATTCGAAACATTGAAAATAAATCATCATACGCTCTATCATACGCTTGTGCGTTAGTAAATGACATGTTTACAGTTACCATGGTAATGTGATTTGTTTTTCTCGATGAGGTAACTGGATCCGATTGATGGCACTCGAGTTTTTAACATTTTCTTCTATAACTCGAGAACGGGTGGCGATATCGAGATGCGGTTTTCACTAAAAATTAGCAAATTTTAAGGTGACTAAGGGTCTGTGAAGTAAATAGTATCGTTCCATTTAACTTTTCTTCAAAAATCACAAAAATATGTAATCGCTGCGGATAACGTCCTCTAGCTCATTTGTTTTAAAGCAGACGGTCTTACTGAAAATATCTTTAAAAAGAGCATAAAATGCTCTTTCAAACAACACCGAAAACATTCAAATCGGTTGAATGGTCTAGGAGATATTAAAATGTAAACATATGAAAACGCATTGGCCTCCCCCTCCCTTATTATGACAGATATGAGAAATATCGCAAAACAAAAGCGATGCGGTATTATCCAAGCTATTAAATGATGTTGTCAAAGTTATAGCTCATCGCCTAAGTTTCTGAGATAGCGGGAACTTTATGTTTCTCAATGGCAGTTACGCCTCCTAGCGGTTGAATTACGAACTTCACAATAATTTCCAGCTATTTCTCTTGTACACTTTGCTTATAAGGATTTTTTTCCCAAACCTCTTGGCCTTACCGTTCTAGAGATACAGCCGCTCCGTACGCTTAACGGGACACCCTGTACAGGTGTCTCAGCGAGACCGGTCATTAGACGTTTCTGGGGTTCTGGTGAAAATAAAAATTTGAGAATTCAAACTTAAGTATCATCAATTACGATCTCTTCGTCTAAAATATTTTCAGATTTCTTGCACTTCCGGTTATACCGGAAGTCGCCACCAACTTTATTTTTTTAAATGGAACATATATATGGTATATTTTTACATATTTGGATTTGTCTGTTTTTAAGGTTTATAAATAACTTTACTTTTTGCAATTTGATTCGACAGTTCTCGAGTTATTCGAATTTTTCCAGAAGAATCTGCACCAGCAGACATTTGTTCAAAAAATCAGAGAACACTCGATTTTCGGGATATCAATTTAGGATTGAGAACATGCTTAAGCAACATGATGGAGTATGTTTTGGTGCCGAGAACTGCTGTCTAGAACGTTTGGTCACTTTACTATGGCACGTTAACTTTTCAAAATTTGGAAGTACCATAACTTCATTTTTTTAAATGGCACCCCCATATTTTATTTCTTAGTCGTCTTCGGTGTCTCATTCTACATCTTTTATATCCCATATGTCCCATACCTAATATTAATAGTTTGGGAGATAATTAGGGTTTTTTGAAAAATGCACACATATCATATGGATATTTAGCCTAGTGTGCCATGAAAAACAAGCCTTCTCAATGAGTTCTTGTCAAAGACTCACTTGTTTACGTCACTTGATGCATGTGAGCTAATAATTATCTGTTATGTCCCTTAATATTAGTACTGAAACGAGTTAAAACCGATAACAATAACGAAAGTAATATTTACACAAATCAAGAAATTCTTAATTTATTTTTTATGCATGAAAAGCGCAACAAAGTTCGTAGTATGATTCCCAGATCTTTGGCAGCTCGAATTGAGGTGTTGGGACTGGGCTCGAAATAAGCCCCCCTCTTCCGTTGCATTATCTACTACATTTTTTGCTCAGTGTAACACGTGATTAATACGTCCAAAATGCAAAAAATTTGCTTCTATTCTTCTAAATTTACCTTTTGTCATCGGAGATAAATGTGGATAATTTTCATTAAACATTCTGCTAGTTCTACTAAGAACTTTGTCGCACTTTTCGTGCACAAAAAATAAATTATGGATTTCTTCATTTGTATAAACATTTACGTTATTAATATCCATTTTAACTGGTTTTAGACTCACAAGCATCAAACAACGTAAATCAGACTTTGACGTTTATCAATAAGTCATTAAACATTTGTTTTCCATGGCACACTAGGTTAATATCGATATGATATGTGAGTATTTTTCAAAAAACCCTAATTATTTCTCAAACTATTAATGTTAGGCATAGGACATAAGGAATATAAAAGATGTAAAATGAGACGCCGAAGATGACTAAGTAATAAAATATGGGGGTGCCATTTAAAAAAATGAAGTTATGGTGCTTCCAAATTTCGAAAAGTTAACGTGTCATAGTAAAGTGACCAAACGATCTAGACAGCCGTTCTCGGCACCAAAACATACTAAATCATGTTGTTTAAGCATGTTCTGAATCCTAAATTGATATCTCAAAAATTGAGTGTTCTTGATTTTTTTAACAAATGTCCGCTGGAGCAGATTTTTCTAGAAAAATTCGAATAACTCGAGAACGGCCGAATCAAATTGCAAAAAGTAAAGTTATTTATAAACCTTCAAAACAGACAAATCCAAATATGTAAAAATATACAGGTTATTCCACTTAAAAAAATAAAGTAGGTGGCGACTTCCGGTATAACCGGAAGTGCTAGAAATCTGAAAATATTTTAGATGAAGAGAACGTAATTGATAATACTTAAGTCTCCATTCTCAAATTTTTTGTTTGGCCAGAACCCCAGAAACGTCTAATGACCGGTCTCGCTGAGACACCCTGTATATCTTGGCTATGAGGTTCGTGTATCGAGAGATAATCAAACAAGCGAAGGATCACACTCGTATGGGCAGCCTACGGGAAACTTAGAGACATCTTCAAGAGCAAAGGCCAAGAAAGGCTTTCAATCAATGCGAGTTTCCAGTTATGACATAAGGCTCTGAAACTTTAACATTAACGGTAGCCACTGCCAGGAGGGTCCAAGTAACGCAAAGATAGATGGAGAGTTCGATCCTGGGTCTAAATCTGAGGGACTACATACGAAATGAAAACCTATGAAGAAAAACTGGCGTAAGTGATGTGGTCAGCATTGTGGCAAAACTTAAGTGGAACTGGCCGGGTCATATCGCGCGAATGAAGAATGAGCAGTGGACAAAACGGTTGCTTGAGTGGAAACAGCGAGCGAACAGACGAAGTAGACGTCAAAAGAATGACCAACAATTGGATTCAAACAGCACAGAATAGAATCGAATAGAACAGAATAGGGGAAGTCTATGTCCAACAATGGACGCAGAGGGCTGCTTGATGATAATAATCATAATAACTTGATCTAATCTAAATTACGACAGATTCGTCTAATAATAATACGTCTTTGATTGTTGACAATTCCTCGTCTTCAATGTCCATTCATCATCTTCCTCTTCATTTTTTTTTAGAATCTGATATATTTTTACTGGTATCACTTTTATACCCACTGTTTGGGTATTTACCCAAACGCAAATGGGTATTTGCCCATTTTAGAAATACCTACCCGCCGGGTATTTACCCAGCGCCCATCAATGCTTTTATATGTACTGTTTGGGTATTTACCCTGGGCCGGGGTAAATACCCGGATAAAACCCATTTTATAAATACCTACCCACTGGGTATTTACCCAGCGCCCATCACTGAGAGTGACTGGTAGACAGATAACATAGAATCAGAATTGAGTGAGCATGATGAAACAAATTGTTTAAAATCTAAAAACTGTTTTCTACAAAACCTATTTGACTCACCACTTTCTATTACGTAAAATTATTTTCACTTATACAGAATCCATTCAAGCGTAACGGAAAGTATGTAGATTTTTTTAAATGGAATACCTGTAAATTTTATCATATTATGAATAGAATTAAATTTGCTTATACAGCCGTATATGTTACTAACTAATAGCGTTCATAGTTCTTGAGATATCCAGTTGTTTTTCCAAAATGTGTCCATTGCAGGATATTTTTAAAAACGATGTAAAAACGACATATTTTCCACTTTTGCCATGAAACTATGTCAAATAATAGTCAAAGCCAGTAGGTAAATGATAGTATCCAAAGATATTAGATACGCTATACATAAAGCTTAGTTACGGTTGATTTTTTTCAAATGGCTTTTTCACAAGTTTTATAAATGGAACATCCTGTATATTGTGTACTGGTTGAATTGCCCATCAAGTTACCTTTAATTAATGATAAGTATGTCATATATCTAACTTTAGTAGTTTTCCTGATATTTAGGCCTGGTTTTACAATCATAGTTTAAGCGTCCGATTAACTAATCGGCAGTTAAAATTTAAACTAAGTTTTACAAAAATTATGTTTTACAACGAATTATTAAACTAAGTATAAGAAACGGAGGTTTCTACTATAGTTGGTAATAAGTGTCAATTTCATATTGTACAGGGTGGGCAAATTTAGGTGTTATTATAGGCTATCTCAGAAACTATAAAAGATACGAAAAAAGTAGGTGCAATGTCCCGGTCTCTTTTTTCGAGACTAACCCAATCCCGCAAACACCAAACCTCTATCTTCTTTGGTTTTTAAGTTATAGCCGAAAAGTCAAGTTTTCGTGATTTCAAAAAATGCTCATATTTCGTTTATTTTTGAAATTAGAGAAATGAGGTTGATACGTTCTTAAGACACTTTTTTAAGTAGAATATACTGCCGTTGAAAAATTTAAAAAATATTTGATGATTTTTGAGATACAACACAAAGTTATATTTTTTTAAATACAAACTATGCTTGATTATGATGGTAATGAAAAGAGCATATTTTTAGCTTTCCAATGATGTATCGCATGTATGGTGTATTTGCGGAAAATAAGCGTTAATTTTCAATTTCAAAATAGTAAGCGATAAAGTTCAAAATTTTGATTATAGCAGGCGGGTTCGGACAGTAAATACTATCTAATTGCTATATGGTTTTGCACGAATATGACAAATAGTTGGTCTTGTACCATTATGCGGGATACAGTTGGTTTTGTACCAACGAATAAAAACTTTGAATAGTTGATTTAAATTCCTCAGTGTCTTATCCCTGACTTTGTTCACCAATAAAAAATGATTTGTAGATAAAGTTTGTTTATTAAAAATACAAGAAACATATTAATTAATGAATAATTAAATATGAACAATACCTTCAGGAACTAAACAGTCAGAGACTGTGTCATCTTCTTCTACTAAACTTACTGGTTGTAAGGTTAGAACAGTTGGGTATCAATGAATGAAATCTTCGGTAGTATCTTCCCAGTTTTCCCCAACCATGAGATTTAGAAGTTTTTTCATATTAGCAACCTTATCTTTTGAAATTGTGTGAGATAGAGAAAGATTAGGGATCATAAACTGGGCAGCGAACTTTCCATTGAAACTATGGTTATGTGGGATATGGAGCCTTATCTATCATTTTCAAAGAATCATTTTCGAAACTCGTTTCGAAAAATTCATGAATGAAATGATCAGTACACTCACGTTACTTCAGTAACTAAGTGACATTTAACGTTTTCCTCGCCTACTATAATTAAAATTTTGAATATTAATCATTAATATTTTAGAATTAAAAAATAACGCTTATTTTCCACAAATACACCATGCGTGCAATACATCATTGGAAAGCTAAAAATATGCTCTTTTCAGTAACACCATACTCTACTATAGTTTGTATTTAAAAAAATATAACTTTGTGTTGTATCTCAAAAATCATCAAATATTTTTTAAATTTTAAACGGCAGTATATTCTACTTAAAAAAGTGTCTCAAGAAAGTATCAACCCCATTTCTCTAATTTCAAAAATACACGAAATATGAGCATTTTTTTGAAATCATGAAAATTTGACTTTTTGGCTATAACTTAAAAACAAAAGAAGATAGAGGTTTGGTGTTTGCGAGATTGGGTTAGTTTCGAAAAAAGAGACTGGGACATGACACCTATTTTTTTGGTATCTCTTATAGTTTCTGAGATAGCCTATAATAACACCCAAATTTGCCCTCTTAATATGTCGATGGTATTTTTCCAAAAGGGCGAACGCGCCAAATTTGCGATTTTGACTTTTATGTACCAGATTATATATACGAATTCTTTTTGGCAAAAGGCCGAACATATTAGGATCACAATAAGGAATTAGTAGCAAAAAAAACTAAATTTACTCTGGGCGAACGTGCTGTAGACGTTTATCCAAAAGTACCAATATTCAGTACTCCTAAATGGCAAAAGGGCGAACGTGTATTGTTTTTGTATTAGAATTATAACCTCACTTATTTCCTTTTATTTTAAGTAGCGTTATTTTAGCGAAGTTAGTGGTTACTGCCAAATAAGCTTAAATATGCCGAATAGAACTAAACGAATATTAAATTTAGCACTTGATAATGATAAACAAAGAACTGTTTGTAGTTTTATGTAATTTTTAGTGATTTTCATTACATTTAATGAATACTTGAAGTCCTAAATGCATTACTTACTAGTTTGCTCTTACAAGAACGTACCTAACAGTTTTTCGTCATTTTCTCAAAACATCAAAATGGCGCGTTCGCCCTTTTGGAAAAACACCATCGATGTATTATAAGAGTAAGTATTTTGAATAAGTATTTTGTAACTGTTTGATTTTCATTTTCTAAAAATATTTTTTAACTATGAATAACATATTTAATGAACTTACGGACGATGAAGATTTCTTAGAAGTAGTTGAAATAGTGGATTTTCTTAGAATATTAAAAGTTTTTCATGAGCGGAAAGCCATTTTGAAAAATGGTCAGACCAAGAGTTTCTGGAACGTTTTAGACTATCTAAGTGGGTTGTAAGGTCAATTTTAAATGAAATAAAGAAAGCTGTATAGTCGAAAACAAATAGGTATTAAGTATATACAAGGAATATAGCTTGTGAACTATTTATAACATAACCCAACTTTTTGTAATAGAAATAATACAGTTTCTTGTGAGGACAAGTTATTATTAACACTACGTTTTTTTTGCAACTGGTAGTATCTTACAGGTAAACCAATAAATATACTATATAATATAGTATTACTAAAGTTAACATTATCTTTATCATAGGTTATGGGAGATTTCATAGGGATAAGCAAAGCCACGGCAAGTCAAATTATTTATAAAGTTTCAGAAGCGATTGCCAAATTGGGTAAAAAATATATTCGAATGCCTGAAAGTCAAGAAGAAATAATTCTACTGAAGCAGAAATTTTATAATAGTAGCAAATTCCCTAAATGTGTTGATGGAGCTGTTATTTATTATTATTATATATGGAGCCGTAATTTTCCAGTGGCTCTAGAAGGTTGCTTTTATTTTTATAATGAAGTATGTATGAGTTTTTATTTTCGTCGAATTGGTGTTTCTCGTTGAAGTTAAGATGTCTGCCAAAATTAGATCTGCATTGAGTTTTATGTTTCTTTATTCTAATGTTTAGTGATTTAGTGAAACTGTATTTCTGTCCAGTTTGTCAATTTTATCCTTGTTATTATCAAATTAACTGTGTTCTTGGCTGTTCAAGCACAACCTCAAAATTTCCTAAGAAATTTGGGCCATAATTGCGCCATAATTTGTGGTAACCGACAATTTTTTAACGTTTAATGATGTGAACGGCGTCGTTTCAGTTCCTACTTTGATTCTAATTAGCTGATTAAATATTTTCAGAAAATTCAAAAATACAAAAAACCTATGTATCCCTTATAAGATAACAATGTTGGTTACCATAACAACGAAACTAAGAACAAATGTAGCAAGAATATGCGCCATTATTAACCAGAAAACTTTTATTTGAAACATTTTTCATTTAAATCACAAATGGCGTATGTACCAGTACTTTACTATATTCCATACTTTTGTTCCACCCTGTAGACTAACTATAATATACCACGAAATTAAGAGCCCACCTTTATTTTTGTGCTATATATGTAATCGTACAAATACAGGATCAGAATATTTTAATTTATTAACGAGATGTTTACTTTTGTATGGCACAGCCTGTATGCTGTTGTAAGGTTTTGAACGACAGATGGCACACGATTATTCTCGACCGTATCATGTGGACATTATGGACTAAGTGGAAAAAAGTAACTTGAATCAGTATCGCTTCTCGGCCTATGGCTAAGATCAAAGTGTAGTATCTGTTCTTATCAGCTTAATATCTGATACGCCCCGCATGCGGGGCCAGTATATTAAACTGATTTTTGGAAATTGATGGAAGGTAGGAGCTTGCTCCACTTCTGTCACGGGTTGGCCTTGTATTGCAGTACCGCAAGGATCGGCCCACATTATTCTTAATTCAAACATACAATTTTTAATTAATACCAAACTAGTGATATATTTGTGTGTTAAATACAGAACGTAATCTAGCCTACGTATCGAGATCACAAGAGAATATTTCGTTTGGAAACACTAAATAGCTTGCAGATACGAAATAATGCTGTTGAAAGACCAGACAGTGCTTGCAAGTGACTAGATGTTATAAACAAAAATCTAGATATTATGGATTCAGGACCAGATAGTGTTAATGTTATACTGAATTCGTTCGTAGAAGAATAAACATGCTTGCTGAGGACTAAATAATGATATTGTTGATAGAAGACTGGATACTGCCAATGAAAATGTATACACTGGATCATCCTTATCGAAAATTATACACCAATAATCGAAGATTAGATATTAATGACGGAGGACTATATTTGTGGGCATAACTAGATAGTGTTACAGCAAGACTACATGCTGCTAGTACACTGCTAGTACAGGTCTACTTATGCCCATGCAAGATGATAATGTTAATAAAATACTGTTAAAGAGCTATTTAACCAACAAACAATTAGAACAGGTATATGATGCGGCCCCTAGAAACGACATGAAGATAATACTTGGGAACATGAATGCACAGCTTGCACGACGAGACTAACGAGAGCGAAGGGTTGGTGATCGGACTTGCGACCGGAAGAAACATGGTCATTAGCTCAACATGCTTCCCACACTGGAGCATACATAAGGCGACATGGATCTCACCTGATGGCATCATTAGTAATCAAATAGACCATGTGATGATAGACAGAAGATTTACCTTAAGCATCATAGATGTAAAAACAAGAAGAGGAGCCTGCTTCTGGTGCAGACAACATTAAGGTGTAAAATTAGCAGCCAAGCCCGAAACGACTGAAAACACTGGAAGCGCAGCACGGATTGATGAGGGAAATAGAAGTAAGGATAAATGAAGGCACTGGAGACGATAATAGAAAGACGATAGAGAGTATTATTAATACAGCAGTGGAAAACGCATCGCAGCGATCTGTTTTGATGACGCATTCATAGCTAGACTAATAAGAGAGAGAGGAACTATTCAAGAAGGTGAGACGGGAGGCGAAAATGATTTTAAAGCCAACGATACTAGGAGTGCGTATAAGTTTGTTAAACTGTTAAGACAAGGATGTAAACCCCACACAGCTCTATGCAGAGACGAAACAGGGAAGATAGTGAGGTAAAAATCACCTGGACAAATTATTTCCAGAACCTACTAAATATGGGATACCAAAACGGATCCCAAGAAGAGGAGAAAACCACGGAGCCCATATTCATCGATGAGGTTCAAGACGCAATTGCGGAACTTAAAAATGGGAAGGCACCAGGGATCGATAGCATACCAGCTAGAGATGTGTAACACTGGGCTGCGCGGCGTAATTGAGTTAGCTCAGTACAGTGTGTTACATGCGCTGATATCCAATTTTAAAATGAGCCAACTCAATTGCGCCACCGTTGGCGTAGTAAAGTACGCCGGTGTGGTTTGAAGATTTACAAATATGTATGTAAGTGAAAATTCCAGCCCTTAATCACGTATAAAACCTTAATTTGCTAGAACTTGGAATGAGACAGCAGGCGGTACCGGCGCAATTGACCGGCGAGAGATAGATGTGATGCATCCAGCAACTGTGTTATGGCGCAATTGAGTTGATACATTGCGCTAACTCACTTAGGTGCGCTAGTATCAGTTTAGTACAACAAATTTTGCTGCGTTACACATGGTTAATACCAGCGGATGTGCTGAAGGCTGAAGGTGAGGAGTTTGCAAGGAGAATTTATACACTGCTGTAGAGGGTTTGAGAAGAAGAAAGCTCGCCCGAGGTATGGAGAAAGGCGGTAATATGCTCCATATACAAGAAAGGAAACAAGCTTGCATGTCGAAACTATCGTGGCATTGCGCTGAAAATACTGAATACCGCTGCTGTTATGAATATAGACACCACTGATAAAAGTTAGTGGTGTCTAGATAGAAACAGTAATACAAGACTGTTTTGTCACTGTTGGAACATGTCTGAATGTTTCTAGTTCTAGTGACAGCTGTTGCATATTTTTATTGAACTAAAACTAGAACTAACAACAAGATCTAGAACTAGAATCATTCTGGCTTAGCCGTCTTGAGAGACATGCGGCTAAATCCGAATGTTTCTAGTTCTCGATCTAGTATTAGTTCTAGTATTGCACTGGCACTTTCACGAGAACTAACCAAGACCTAGAACTAGAATCATTCGGGTTTTGCCGTCTTAAGAGACGTGCGGCTAAATCCGAATGTTTCTAGTTCTCGGTCTAGTGTTAGTTTTAGTTTTACACTAGCAATATGAGTTGAACTAGGACAAGACCTAGAACTAGAATCATTCTGGTTTAACTGTTTTGAGAGACGTGCGGCTAAAATCGAATGTTTCTAGTTCTCGGTCTAGTATTAGTTCTAGTATTGCACTAGCACTATTACCAGAACTAACCAAGACCAAGAACTAGAATCATTCGGGTTTAGCCGTCTTGAGAGACGTGCGGCTAAAACCGAATGTTTCTAGTTCTCGGTCTAGTGTTAGTTCTAGTTTTACACTAGCAATATAACTAGAACTAGCACAAGACCTAGAACTAGAATCATTCTGGTTTAACTGTCTTGAGAGACGTGCAGCTAAATCCGAATGTTTCTTAGCCTCTTGCATGTCGAAACTATCTTGGCATTGCGCTGAAAATACTGAATACCGCTGATGTTAGGAATATAGACACTACTGATAGAAGTCTAATACAAGACTGTTTTATTTGCAAAATACTAGTTACTGCTATATTGACATCGTTACTGAAGAATATTCTTGAAGAATAAAAGCGTTTATATTGATTTTAGCTTATTACTTAAATTCCTATATGGGTGTCGATAGTCTTGGATGCCTCAGCTAAAATTAATTATTACCAATTTCTAAGGAACCAAATTTGACATTTTTATTTCAATTAACTTATACAACCAAAACAACATCTAAATTGTTAAAAGATTGGTCTATATATCTTTAAATTTCGAAAACCATTTATATTGGTTAAATTCAATATTTTTATTTCCTTCTCGATAGGCAACCAATTAAACATTATTTCATGATTCATTCGCTGAATCACCTATTCAGTATTCCTACAGGAAGTAGTAAACAAAACCAAACAATTCAAATTACTTCCAATTACGAAAGTGTTTAGCATGTTAAATTGAATAAATCATTATTCAAATTTGAAGAGATTAATAAATTTTATTGCAATCTTAAGATTTTTTTACCATTTTATTTTTTAAAATTTTTTTTTTGATTTTTAATAAAGTTTTTAATAGTATAAATCAAAATTTTCTTGTATTCAAAACGCCTTACATCTTCATAAAACGCAACCAAATATGACTGGTAACTATAGAAAGGTAGTAAAATCAAGCTCCTTCCAACCAACGGACAGCGGACCTTCTACCTCTTCTCTTTTCCTATACCTGGTATTGCTCCGCGTACCTCAAGAAGTAAGTCGTGGGTAGAACGAAGCAGGTGCGGTTATATCGGGTTTTGCAATTTTTCTTCTTTTACTCCTAACATGAATAAGACGCGAAGCAACAACTAACATTTTAAGATTTTGCGACTTTGTGTTCAGTGTCTAAATCAATTTTTGTTAAGTGACCAGTGCCAAAACACTTAAAGAAATCACCTTGAAATCACTAAAATCATATTCACCTCTCGTTCTCCCAACGATATTTCTTTAGGTATCAATATGGTGTGCTGACACAAAGTTCTTAGGGGAACCTCCTTCATGCAAGAAGAGTCGAATTGAAAAGGGATATGTGGAGATACGTTTTTAAAAATAAATTTAGCGTAAAGGTAAAGCTTTTTGAACTTATTTTTTTTTTTTTGAACGTGATTTTCATTTCGGTATCTCTCAACTTTAATCTTCTTCGTAACGTATCGTGTACCTGACCTCGTTTACGTGAAGACGCCGCTTACCCACTTTTAGTTATTCTTGGAACTTGATGAATCGAAAATTTTAATCATTTCAAATTTCTTCTTGTATTAAGAAATAAGAACCCGTTACGCGGTTCATTATGCAACGTGAAAGTGCTGCTACAACCTTTAGTTTTAACATTTTAAAGAATTTTTTAATAAAATTTAACCGTTTTTTAAGAATAACAGTATTTCCTTTTATTTTTTTTTATTGGAGAAAACGGGAATTTCCTCGGCACTTCACTATTATGTTCGTTCTAATTGAGTAGCTGTGAACTTGTATTTCCGGTTAAAAGACCAGGAAATGTTGGATTTAATTTGAATTAAAACGAGTACATTTTTACTAAAATTTTTGAAATTCTTAAGTATCATCTGTATTACTAATTGAACAATTTTAAGAAAGATCACGTTTTAAATCGGAGTCTAATACGATCAACGCGATGTGAATGTATGATGAATAAAGGTCGGAAACCAACACGTAATTCCCGTTACGTGATGAGAATCAAGTGTGAATTGTAAAGGATCTTCAGATGCACCATGAAATGATCTTGGAAGATTAACAAAAAATATATTAATTAATTGTGACGTTAATATTTTGTAATGTATTTAGAAATATGCGTATACAATGTGGTTAGTATTGTTTATAAAAAGTTGCTTGGACAGCCTCGAATTGTTGTTGGGTCCGCAAAAAACCTATCGAATTACAAGGTCTTAACGCGTCAAAGTCGAGCCAGTTTCTTTTTTTCTTAAAGTTTAATTTTAAAATGGAATGAGATGAATAAGCTTTTAAACGTCGCTTGTACAATATGTAAAATGATCAGGAAACGGTTTTTTTTCTCTCACACGATTGTAGGTAACGTGGAGTTTCGCTTTGTGAAAGTTTCTGATGTAACAGTTGTGACTAGAGTTCTTCTGATTTAACCATTTTTTTGTATTCTTTTTTAAAACAAAAATTATTTATGATAAATCATTTTTTTTAACGATAATTTTAAGATATTGGAGGAATTTTTACTTTAAATTCTTTGAAATAAAGAACAGTTTTTTCTTGTTTGACTACCAATGTTAATTGGTAGTTTAAATAACAGATTGTTTGTGGATGTTAACGGTTTAAGAAAAAAAAAACGGTGTTGTCATACTTTATATCTGCTGTGTATTATTATGCAGGATAACGTGATTTATTGGATTGAGTTTGGAATACTCCGTTTATTTTTAGATAAATTTATGATATATCATAGAAGATACTTAAAATATTAACCTTTTAGATAAGAAAAAGCCTAAAAATTTCCACTTATAATATTTATTATCTTACAAATAATAATTTAAGTATATTTTAGTAATTTTACTTATTTACAGTTGGTATAACTTCCAACAAGTTTGACACAAAAGTTACTAATGTCACTAATTTCGAGTTATTCATGTTTCGTTAAAAATGTAGAAATACAACAACATAATATATTTCCATAAAAACCAGGGAGTACCTACTTATTTTGTCCCACATAAAATTCAACATGTCTGAATGTTTCTAGTTCTAGGTCTAATGTTAATTCTAGTGACAGTGGTAGATAGCGCTAGTTAACGTAAGATATGACTATGTTGCAAATTTACATTGAACTAAAACTAGAACTAACACAAGACCAAGAACTAGAATCATTCAGGTTTAGCCGCCTTGAGAGACGTGCGGCTTTAATCCGAATGTTTCTAGTTCTCCGTCTAGTGTTAGTTCTAGTATTGCACCAGCACAATCACAAGAACTAACACAAAACCTAGAACTAGAATCATTCGGGTTTAGCCGTCTTAAGAGACGTGCGGCTCAATCCGAATGTTTCTAGTTCTCGGTCTAGTGTTAGTTCTAATATTGCACTATCACTATCACTGGAACTAATACAAGACCTAAAACTAGAATCATTCTCGTTTGGCTGTCTTGAGAGACGTGCGGCTAAACCCGAATGTTTCTAGTTCTCGGTATAGTGTTAGTTCTAGTTTTACACTAGCACTATCACAAGAACTAAGACAAGACCTACAACATTCGGATTTAGCCGCACGTCTCTTAAGACGGCTAAACCCGAATGATTCTAGTTCTAGGTCTTGTGTTAGTTCTTGTGATTGTGCTACTGCAATACTAGAACTAACATTAGAACGAGAACTAGAAACATTCGGATTTAGCCGCACGTCTCTTAAGACGGCTAAACCCGAATGACTCTAGTTCTAGGTCTTGTGTTAGTTCTTGTGATTGTGCTAGTGCAATACTACAACTAACACTAGACCTAACAAATATTCTGATTTTGTTCCACGTGTCTCAAGACGGCTAAACCCGAATGATCCTAGTTCTAGGTCTTGTCTTAGTTCTAGAGATAGTGCTAGTGTAAAATTAGAACTAACAATACACCGAGAACTAGAATCATTCGGGTTTAGCCGTCTTCAGAGTCGTGCGGCTAAATCCGAATGTTTCTAGTTCTCGGTCTAGTGTTAGTTCTAGTATTGCACTATCACTGGAACTAACACAAGACCTAGAACTAGAATCATTCTGGTTTAGCTGTCTTGAGAGACGTGCGGCTAAACCCGAATGTTTCTAGTTCTCGGTGTATTGTTAGTTCTAATTTTACACTAGCACTATCTCTAGAACTAAGACAAGACCTAGAACTAGGATCATTCGGGTTTAGCCGTCTTGAGACACGTGGAACAAAATCAGAATATTTGTTAGGTCTAGTGTTAGTTGTAGTATTGCACTAGCACAATCACAAGAACTAACACAAGACCTAGAACTAGAGTCATTCGGGTTTAGCCGTCTTAAGAGACGTGCGGCTAAATCCGAATGTTTCTAGTTCTCGTTCTAATGTTAGTTCTAGTATTGCAGTAGCACAATCACAAGAACTAACACAAGACCTAGAACTAGAATCATTCGGGTTTAGCCGTCTTAAGAGACGTGCGGCTAAATCCGAATGTTTCTAGTTCTCGGTCTAGTGTTAGTTCTAGTATTGCACTACCACAATCACAAGACCTAGAACTAAAATCATTCGGGTTTAGCCGTCTTCAGAGTCGTGCGGCTAAATCCGAATGTTTCTAGTTCTCGGTCTAGTGTTAGTTCTAGTATTGTACTATCACTGGAACTAACACAAAACCTAGAACTAGAATCATTCTGGTTTAGCTGTCTTGAGAGACGTGCGACTACACTCGAATGTTTCTAGTTCTTGATCTAGTGTTAGTTCTAGTTTTATACTAGCACTATCACTAGAACTAAGACAAGACCTAGAACTAGAATCATTCATGTTTAGCCGTCTTGAGAGCAGAGCTGGGCAATACTTAACTACGTAGTCAACTACTTTTTGTGTAAAAGTAGTTGTTGTTATTCGATTATTTTATGCTGACATAAAATATTCGCAGAAAGTAGTTAAGAAAGTAGTTAACTCCTCATTGTTAACTACTTTAGGTATTCTAACTATTTTTGTGAATGCTGATTGAATTTATTTTCAATGAATGATGATTCTGTTGAGGCTATAATTGCGTCAGTAATGATACCGTTCAATTGAGGTGGCTGAATGTTTACCAGGAAATTGATCATATATTAAACAAAAAATTGTTCTTAAAACTTATTATAAACAAATGTTGTGGTTTGTTTGATGACGATGTTCTGGAAAGGAAGTGATGATAACCTAAATTTAACTGATGTACAACCTGGGAATATGTTTTTTGATCTCAAAGAAGATGAAAATTCAAAAAATTATGATAAATACAAAAAAAACATCCGAATCATAAAAAGATTTAGTAAGAAATAAATTGGAGTTAGAGTTACAGTACTTGGAAGATAGAAGAACTAATAAACAAATGCTCCATGATTATAAGTTAATTAAACAAGTATTTATAAAATACAACACCACCTTACCATCGTCAGCTGTAGTTGTACGGATGTTCAATTTTGCAACCTTGCTTAATTCATCAAGAAGACATGTTATCGCTGACAATGTTTTTGAGCAGTTCGTTTTTTGAAAGCAAACTTAACTTAAATTAAAAGCAGCTTTCAAAGTTACAAGATTCTACGTATATTTGTTTATTATATTTTATATTTTTTAAATAACTTTAAATTTTTAAATAATCTTAATACCTACCTCATAAGTTTCAGTTTTGTGTTTTTCTACCAAAAGAATCTGACTTTTAAGCATAATTACAGTTCAAACAGTTGTTGACTGCTAACTAGAAACTAGTTACCTTTAAAATAAGCTTTATATAATAAAAAGTAGTTTATCTTATTTTGCATTTATTTATTTATTAATTATTGTAGAACTTTTTCTACATTTTTGCAGTTATAGTTATAAAAGTGGTTACATATTTAATTACTAACTACTTGGTAGTTAGTAATCTAAGTACCATATTTTTCTGAAATGTTTCTAGTTCTAGGTCTAGTGTTAATTCTAGTATTGCACTATCACTATCACTGGAACTAACACAAGACCTAGAACTAGAATCATTCGAGTTTAGCCGTCTTAAGAGACGTGCGGCTTTAATCCGAATGTTTCTAGTTCTCGGTCTAGTATTAGCTCTAGTTTTACACTAGCACTATCACTAGAACTAACACTAGACCTAGAACCAGAAACATGCGGGTTTAGCCGCACCCTATACTATTGCACTAGCACTATCACTGCTTCTCATCTCTTTCCAAGTAAAACTTTTTCTTTGTAAAATTACCCAATGCCTGTACTATTAAGCTATGTTTCGTAACTATGGTTACTGCATTCATATATTGCGAGTTATATGAAATTCCCGGTATATCGATTGTCAAACCCTACTATTTGAGTAATAACAGCTCTATTGAGGTTCAAAGGAAATTTGCGATCAAGTACAAGCTGAAGACAACCAGTCCAAGAGTAATAATAACCAACGATCTAGCAACGTCGTTCGCTTCACCTCTCTCTCGATGAGCCATAACGAGTTTTAATCTGTCTCATTGATAAATACCGGATGTTTGTAAATAAGTTCAGCGTCTTGATTTTAAAACAGATGTACTGAAGTAAAGTTATTATCTTGAATTGTGATTATAAATGTAATTTTAAAAGCTGAGTGATAGCTCATTTAGAACGGAGCAAAGCAAGATAAAGCTATTATACGTCATTTCTGTTTCGCTAGAACCGGAATAATTGCTGATTGAGGACTAAATTCTGCTAACAAGAGACTATTTTTGCTTACAAAAGATTAAATATTGCTGGTTAAAGGTTGGATATTTCTTACAAAAGACTAGATACTATCGATAAAAGATTAAATACTGGTTGCAGAAGACTGCACAATGCTAACAGAAGAATATATACTAATAGAAGACTAGATACTGCTAATAGAAGATTAAATCTGTCTTTAGAAGGCCATATAACATATTAGTAGAAGCTAATACTATTGGTGCGGAGGACTACTTATTGCTAATGGAAGATCAGATTCTGCTTGCAAAAGACTGTGCTACTACTTTTTTATTATGAACCCTACTAGCTTGTATCTCAGGGGAAGCAGATCTTTGGTCCACAACTGGATGGTAAAAGTTAAGTGAAGGATGTTAAATGTCTTCCTCCTCCTTTATTATATCTTGCACCAAATTGTTTGATTACTATACAAGCTAAAACCTGAATCAGGATTAATATGACAAAATTAGTACGTAATAGATAACAAAATAGATGATTCAATACAGGAATTAATTGACGATTGTCGGTTTCTAGTTTCCCTCAATTTTCTCCGCACGTGGACGCCATAGCGCTCGCCGCTGGTCTCAGAGTTTCGTCTTGTCTTGATAAGATAGTATTTTAGGTGGATACGAACACAAGTTATTCATAGCAACACATCTCAAATCGAATAAAAATTACTGATTATTCGGGCAACAACGCCCTCTTACCATCGAAAGGATGAACTGATATGAAAAACAAGCAAACATAACCCCACAAATATGTGAACAAAGTAAATCCTAATAAAACCGTAATAATTGGAAAACGTTGGCAGATATTTGGATACTAGTAATAAAAGTAAAAGTCCAGATACTGTTGGTTAAATACTAAATACAGCTTATAGAAGACTAGGTATTGCTTGTAGAAGACTAAATACTGTTGGCAGTTGTCTACATATTAGTAGTAAGTGGCTATATTCCGTTTAAGAAAGCCTTATAAGACTAAATATTGGGTTCTGATACTGTTGGTAAATGATTCTTTAGGATTTCTCCTGTTATTCAACAAATGATGATTGCTGCGATTGCTCCTATCTCATCGTTGTGCTGCTATCCTTTTCCCCCTCTTGTCCATTGCATATTTTGGATATTCAATCTTCCGCCAATCGGTCCACATGTTGACTCCTACTTGAGTCAATTGATGATATAATCGGTGTTATGGGGTGGTTAAAGGCCAAAGGTGTCTTTGGGTTCATTGGTATAAAGTTAAACATAGCTATGTTTTGTTGTACAAGAAAATCTTTTGCTGATTTGACAATTTTTTTAGTTTTGTTACAGAAAGCAACAGTAGGGGTTTTTCTTATTTCTGTAAAGTTATTGTCATTAAAAAATTCTAAAGTTTTTGAAATATATAAAGGTTAAACTAAAATTAGAACTAAAACTAGAACAAACACTAGAAATAATAATTGTTTTTGGTTTTTCTTAACATTGTGTTGATTTAGATGAAAATACTTTTTTCTATACTTTTTCAATGTTATATTTATTTAAGTTCTCTATTCTACATGTTTCGAGGATCCAGTCCTCATCTTCAGGAAAATTCGTCAATTTTTGAATAGAAGATAACCATATCCCTCGGATTACAATTCAAAATTCATAATACACGCCGATGAATTCTAGAATCTTCCAATTCAATTTTAATAGTTTATTTCTGTTTTAATTGTTTAATCGTAAGAATTTTGAATTGTAATCCGAGGGATATGGTTATCTTTTATTCAAAAATTGACGAATTTTCCTGAAGATGAGGACTGGATCCTCGAAACATGTAGAATGGAGAACTTAAATAAATATAACATTGAAAAAGTATAGAAAAAAGTATTTTCTTCTAAAACACTAGAAAGTTTCGGGTTTTGCCGTGCGTTTTTTAATAAAAGGTTTCACGTTTCGGATGCCATGTTGCAACCTTCTTCAGAAACTGGTTCGAAGTCCCCAACCCAAACCAACCCAAACCAACCCAACCCAACCCTACCCAACCCAACCCAACCCTACCCAACCCAACCCAACCCAATCCAACCCTTTTTTTTTTGCGCAGAGGAGGGGAAAATGCGTTATGCACCCCGGCCTACTGTTGGCGCATCTAAGATGTTCGTAGAGATCTGTTTCAACCGGGAGTGTGGGACTATGAAATAGCCCCATTCACTACACGTGGAGACCGGTCGACTCTGCGCGTTTACAAAGACCAACAAACCTTACGAGACCCTGGGCCAGGGTAAGGAAGATGAGATTAACATCTTCAGGAGAAGCTCACTCATTCCGCGCGATCGCACAGAAATTAGATCCGCACAGAGCCT
Source organism: Onthophagus taurus (assembly GCF_036711975.1). Taxonomy (NCBI): domain Eukaryota; kingdom Metazoa; phylum Arthropoda; class Insecta; order Coleoptera; family Scarabaeidae; genus Onthophagus; species Onthophagus taurus. The sequence goes on along the minus strand of NC_091968.1, from coordinate 4,633,783 downwards.
TGAGAGCCGAGATAAAGAGCAAGAGACGGCGATCTTTGGAAGGAGCTCGATGGTATCGAGGTCACCACCACTACCACAACCAGAGAAGGTGATGAAGTCGAGTAGATCGGAAGTCGAAGACCTGGACCAGACCTTCGTATCGGTGGAAGAAGTTCCGACAGACAAGGAGAAGATGATGTTACCCGGCGGCCTGGTATTTCCGGCCATGGTGGACCTCGAAAGTCAGACGCCGGCGAGGATAAGAAGCTGGTCTATTGATAGCGGCATTACAAAACGGAAGAGGATGCAGAGAGACGACAGCGGGGAAGCGGCTGAAAGCAAGAAAAGAGAGGAAACGGAGAAGAGGGAGACGAGGGAGATCGCTACCCAGACACAGTCGGTAGAAGAAGTAGAAAGCCTTAGGAAACAGAATGACAGGCTTAAGATAGAAAAGGCGATGCGATATTCGGATTGGTTAGAAACCGCGGACCTGAAATGGGAGGATTCTGATTTCAGAACAACCTCGATAAAGGAGGGAAACCCCGTGTGGGATAAATTAGCGACGACGAAAGTCGTCATGGTTGAGCCAGACGACGTCGCCATGGAGAAAAGTGTTCAGGCGCACTTCAAGAGGACGTACCCGGTGCTGGAGGAATTAGGCGGAGAGTATGAGAGATGTCGACCCGAATAAAAGTAAAAGGAGAGGAGCGGGAAAGGTCCGAAAGGGTCATAAAGATCAACGCGGGTACGTCCGGGCTCGATACTTGGACGAACTTGGCCAGAGTCAGGGAGAACATCAAAGATGTGAAAGACATTGCCCTGCATCACCTGAAAGGGATGACGCTGAAAGCCCTCCGCACAATGGTGGAAATAATCTTTAGACCGATGGGCGTAAGAGTGGTCATATACACGACACTGGCCAAGAGACAAGAGGAACAGAAAATAGAAAGTGAGACAGGGAGAAGCAAAAAACATCGACACGAGAAACACCTACGCACTGATAGTGGAAAACAAGACGATGTCATACGAGGAAGCCGTCATGGGAATAAAAGAAGCGATGAACGGAAGGAAAGAAATCGAACTAATCGAGGGTATTAGAAAGACTAGAGACGGGCGCGTTCTGATTACCACGAGAAGGGATAAAGAGGGGACTGCAGAAGTGCAAAAAAATACTGGCTGCGCGTGAGGGGCAGAGCGCCCAATCCAACCCAACCCAACCCAACTCAACCCAACCCAACTTTTTATTAAAAAACGCACGGCAAACCAGAAAGTTTCTAGTGTTAGTTCTAGTTTTAGTTCTAATTTTAGTTTAAATCACACCGGCCGTGAAAGCCTTCGTACTTATATATAAAGGTTTCTCTAAAATAACTAAACCAGCGTTTTTATCAGCATTTATGATTATTAAAGTTTTCATTTCATCCAGTATGGTGTTAGATGTTGTGGTCCTGTTAGATTAACTCTCCTTCCTTTTCAGCCAGTCAACCAGATCCTGCCTTAAGTTCTCCTCTTCTGGTGTGTTATGAGCAGCAGTTTCGAGTTCGATGGATATTTTAGGTAAATTGTGTCCCTGTGGCGCAATACTACATGTGTGATCATTGTTCAGTAGTTCCCATTCCTTATTGAAGCATTGATGTTGGATTCCAATCCTTGGCTGAAAATGGTGTTGTGATTTGTTATTTATGTTAGTTTTACTCAAACTTTCCTGTTTCTTGTTCCAAGCATTGTCAAGTTCATCTCTTTTGTGAATTTTAGCTTGAACAATCGTTTCTGTAGTTCAATGCGATGTAGTCTGATAGATGATCAATTTTATGGCGAAATTAATGTTTTTGTTGCCTGGTTTTATGCCTCCTTGTATAAGTTGCAATTGCTAGAAATTTCGACTACCAGGTAGTAGAAGGTCATCGGTTATGACTCCCTTCTAGCTCCATCTTGCATTTTTGCTCCTCTTTAGACGTCACTAATGATCATTAAATGATCATTATGCCATCGCCATTTAATTTTGCTACTTCAGCTTGTATCTTTTCCTGCTACGCCATGACGTGGTATATTAGTTGGTAGTTCCTGCACATTCCTCTTCACTCATACATATCTATTTTGTGATTTTGAAGCTCTATCAAAACATTCATGTTCCAGGACATAATGTTCTAAATGGCCAATCTTAACAAGTTTTTTTTGGTTTTCCGCTAATCTTTGAACATATTAAGAGACTTTTACTATTAAAAATCTTTATTATTCGTAAATTAACTAGAATAACTAATTTTTTTTGTAACTTTAATCACAGCTGAGAAAAACTGACAAATAAAAAATTAATTACATAATTTATACAATCTAATCTTTTGACATTAAAGATTGTTTTACATTTTTTATACATTCCAGTGTGCAATAAAAACACTCAACCTTAATCTTTGTTTAATGTCTTGAAGTAATTGTGGTAGAAATCTCCGCACATAAATCATCGATATTAAAGAAACAGAGCCCGCAGTGAAACGGCAACAATTTTTTATTTAAAAAAAAATGCATTCTTCGCTTTCATAAATTTCCCAGTTTGTTGAACACCCAACAAACTTTCCATCTTTTTAACCAATTTAAAAAAACTTTGCAACCGTAACTAATTGTATCATAAACAACTATTTATTAAATATTTATTTATTATAATTTTATTTATTTATTTTGTTGCAGTGGAGGTGATGGCTTTAAAATTCATCCTTCTTCAATGCATTTTTGCAAGTTTTCTTATCAAAAATGTTTCTTCAGCAGGTAAGTTAAGATTTAATCAATACTCAAAGAAATCGTTTCATTAATTAAAAAATTCGCCGCTTTTCTTTGAATGCTATCGATATCAAATTGGAGAAGAATCAATAAATAAGTTGTTAATGAAGCAAACATCTAAAAAAAATTATTTTTCGAGTTAATTTTAAAGAAATAAATAAATCTTACTGAAAACACAAACGTTAAATCCATATTAAATAATTCGCAAGCTTTTAATTCTAATTTATCGTGCATTAATTTAAACACAGAAACCATAATAACATTTCTCGTGTCGACGTTTTCAGGTTCGATTTTAACGTTAAATAAAATATTTTTCGTCTCGTTCACTTCGGCGCATAACAAAGTCGTCGTTCTCATCGATAAAAATAATTCGACGCTGTAAAATAGTAATAATCGAGTTGAACTAAATATATGAAAAAGATTATTTTCCTTTCCAACCGTTAAACAATACAAAACTATATAACCATCTGATAATAACAAAATAAACGATAAAATAAAAGTTATTAAAATCATAAATCCGAAAACGTTGTTTAAATGACGAACTGCATCGACGATTTTTTTATGTATTTTTAGCGCAATTTCGATGTCGACTTCTAATTTTTCTAATTGTTTAATATGGCTTGAGCAATTGTTAATTTTTTGTTTTAAAAATTCGTTGATTATTTGGGTTCGTGTTTTGAAAATTAAAGCGGAAACATAAAATTTTGATTTCGTTGTTGATATTATCATAATCGGGGCCATCGTTTCGTACAATTTCCAAGATAACTCCTCATCGATGCGATTAAACCCAAAATAAATCGATATCGTACTTAAAAAATAAAAAATAAAGTAATTAAAAAACGCCAAAGAAATAGTTGCCTTCTTTAAAAAATCATTTTTCCTTTTCATTTCTTTTCCCAATTTCAACCCGAACAAATCCTCATCGATTTTTTCAAACAATTTAAGCGTATCCGTTTCCTTTTTAAACGAAAGTGTGTTACAATAAATTATTGCGTAAACCATCACGATTATATTCCCAATAAACATCGCTTCTTTTAATACAATAACAATAGCCGAAGAAAAATCGTATTGGATTAATTCACCGACAAAAAATAAACACGTAAAATACGAAGATAAATGGAACAAAGCGAAAAAAGCGGATAGAAAGGATCGTTTGTATTCGCCAGTTTTCGATTTGAAGAATGATTGTTGTCCGAAAATTTTACAAATTGTGTTGAATACGAATAAAGATTCGCCTAAAGGTGTTGGTCTCGGTTTTGTTTGTACTTGTATTGCCTGAAAAAGATTAAAATGAACGAGGTGAATGCAATTTGAACGTAATAAGCAGGTATTATCGAGGTGAAAGTCGATTAAAACGAGATTTGTTAGGTGAAAGTAATAGAATTGGACCAATTTAATACGTAACAGTTCAATAATTATTACTGATTTGTTATAATTATTAAGAATTTGTCTATTCATCCATCTCATTTTAAAAGAAACCTCTTAAATGACGGGTTTTTTCAACGATGATTAAATTTATTTATTTTTTATACAGGGTGATTCACATAAGAACCGGCACAGAGCAGGGACATGTAGAGGACAATAAATTAAGATGATTTAACGTAACTTACCTCTATACTAAGACTAAAGACACTAAAGACACGTATTTCGTATTGTTACTTAAAATAAGAAAAAATTTAGTAGTCGCCTATAAAATTGTACGTCAAACTTGACAAATAGGTTATAAAGTTATTTGACGACAAGGTTTATCTTTTCTCCATCGCCTTTTATTCTTGAGTTATGATCGATTTTAACACCAAAAGTACCCAATTTTGACATTTTGGGGATTTTCTCTTTATCACCTGAAAATCATTACATCTAAACTAAATTTGTTTATGAGTAAGGTCCTTTTAGTTCCTAATAAACAATTTATTTGAAATATACTTTTCTCCATCACCTTTAATTTTTGAGTTATGATTTATTTTAATACCAAAAGTACTCAATTTTGACATTTTGGTGATTTTTTCTTTATCACTAGAAAATCATTATACCTAAACTAAATTTGTTTATGGATGATGTCTTTTTAGTTCATAATAAACAATTTATTCCTAAAAAAATTTTCTGCATTACCTTTCATTCTTAAGCTATGATCGATTTTAAGATTAAAAGTACTCAGTTTTGACATTTTGGGGATTTTTTCTTTATCACTAGAAAATCGTTATACCTAAACTAAATTTGTTTATGGATGATGTCTTCTTAGTTGATAATAAACAACTTATTCCTAAAAAACTTCTTTCCATCACCTTTCATCCTTGAGTTATGATCAATTTTAATACAAAAAGTACTCAATTTTGATATTTTCATGATTTTCTCTTTTTATCATTAGAAAATTATTATAACTAAACCAAATCTGTTTATGGATGATGTCTTTTTAGTTCATAATAAACAATTTATTCCTAAAAAAATTTTCTCCATCACCTTTCATTCTTAAGCTATGATCGATTTTAAGATCAAAAGTACTCAGTTTTGACATTTTGGGGATTTTCTCTTTATCACTAGAAAATCATTATATCTAAACTAAGTTTGTTTATGGATGACGTCTTCTTAGTTGATAATAAACAACTTATTCCTAAAAAACTTTTCTCTATCACCTTTAATTTTTGAGTTATGATCTATTTTAATACCAAAAGTACTCAATTTTAGCATTTTGGTGATTTTTTCTTTATCACTAGAAAATCATTATACCTAAACTAAATTTGTTTATGGATGATGTCTTTTTAGTTCATAATAAACAATTTATTCCTAAAAAATTTTTCTCCATCGCCTTTCATTCTTAAGCTATGATCGATTTTAAGATTAAAAGTACCCAGTTTTGACATTTTGGGGATTTTTTCTTTATCACTAGAAAATCGTTATATCTAAACTAAATTTGTTTATGGATGGTCTTCTTAGTTGATAATTAACAACTTATTCCTAAAAAACTTTTCTCCATCACCTTTCATCTTTGAGTTATGATCAATTTTAATATAAAAAGTACTCAATTTTGATATTTCGATGATTTTCTCTTTTTATCATTAGAAAATCATTATAACTAAACCAAATCTGTTTATGAGTAATGTCCTTTTAGTTCATAATAAACAATTTATTTGAAATATACTTTTCTCCATCACCTTTAATTTTTGAGTTATGATCTATTTTAATACCAAAAGTACTCAATTTTAGCATTTTGGTGATTTTTTCTTTATCACTAGAAAATCATTATATCTAAACTAAATTTGTTTATGGATGATGTCTTTTTAGTTCATAATAAACAATTTATTCCTAAAAAAAATTTCTCCATCATCTTTCATTCTTAAGCTATGATCGATTTTAAGATCAAAAGTACTCAGTTTTGACATTTTGGGAATTTTCTCTTTATCGCTAGAAAATCATTATACCTAAACTATATTTGTTTATGGATGATGTCTTCTTAGTTGATAATAAATAACTTATTCCCAAAAGCTTTTCTCCATCACCTTTCATCCTTGAGTTATGATCAATTCTAATACCAAAAGTATACAATTTTGATATTTCGATGATTTTCTCTTTTTATCATTAGAAAATCATTATAACTAAACCAAATCTGTTTATGAGTGATGTCTTTTTAGTTCATAATAAACAATTTATTTCAAATAAACTTTTCTCCATCATCTTTAATTTTTGAGTTATGATATATTTTAATACCAAAAGTACCCAATTTTAACATTTTGGCGATTTTTTCTTTATCACTACAAAATCATTATACCTAAACTAAATTTGTTTATGGATGATGTCTTCTTAGTTGATAATAAACAACTTATTCCTAAAAAACTTTTCTCCATCACCTTTCATCCTTGAGTTATGATCAATTTTAATACCAAAAGTATTCAATTTTGATTTTCTCTTTATCATTAGAAAATCATTATAACTAAACCAAATCTGTTTATGAGTAATGTCCTTTTAGTTCATAATAAACAATTTATTTGAAATATACTTTTCTCCATCACCTTTAATTTTTGAGTTATGATCTATTTTAATACCAAAATACTCAATTTTAGCATTTTGGTGATTTTTTCTTTATCTTTATTCTTTAAATTTGTTTATGGATGATGTCTTTTTAGTTCATAATAAACAATTTATTCCTAAAAAAATTTTCTCCATCATCTTTCATTCTTAAGCTATGATCGATTTTAAGATCAAAAGTACTCAGTTTTGACATTTTGGGAATTTTCCCTTTATCACTAGAAAATCATTATACCTAAACTATATTTGTTTATGGATGATGTCTTCTTAGTTGATAACAAACAACTTATTCCTAAAAGCTTTTCTCCATCACCTTTCATCCTTGAGTTATGATCAATTCTAATACCAAAAGTATTCAATTTTGATATTTCGATGATTTTCTCTTTTTATCATTAGAAAATCATTATAACTAAACCAAATCTGTTTATGAGGAATGTCCTTTTAGTTCATAATAAACAATTTATTTCAAATAAACTTTTCTCCATCACCTTTAATTTTTGAGTTATGATCTATTCAATTTTAGCATTTTGGTGATTTTTTCTTTATCACTATAATATCATTATACCTAAACTAAATTTGTTTATGAATAATGTCTTTTTAGTTCATAATAAACAATTTATTCCTAAAAAAATTTTCTCCATCATCTTTCCTTCTTAAGCTATGACCGATTTTAAGATCAAAAGTACTCAGTTTTGACATTTTGGGGATTTTCACTTTATCACTAGAAAATCATTATACCTAAACTAAATTTGTTTATGGATGATGTCTTCTTAGTTGATAATAAACAACTTATTCCTAAAAAACTTTTCTCCGTCACCTTTCATCCTTGAGTTATGATCAATTTTAATACAAAAAGTACTCAATTTTGACATTTTCGTGATTTTTTCTTTATCACTAGAAAATCATTATAACTAAACCAAATCTGTTTACGGATAGTTCATATAGGATTTAGTTCATTATAAACAATTTCTTCCTAAAAAACTTTTGGCCATCACTTTTCATTCTTGAGTTATGATCGATTTTAAAACCAAAAGTACTTAATTTTGACATTTTGGGGATTTTCTCTTTATCACTAGAAAATTATTATGCCTAAACTAAATTAGTTCATTATAAACAATTTATTGCTAAAATTACGTACAATTTCACAGCCAACTACTGAATTTTCGATGATTCAAGGAAATTTAACGAAATTAACGAAATACGTGTCATTAGTTATTTGAGTTTTTTATGAAAACGTCAATGTTTTTTAAAAAATAATAAGAGTAAAAAACGTTTTAGAATTAGATTCCACATGAAATCAGGTAATAATGAATTAAATTCATTCAATTATATTCAATTAAATTCTCAATTTGCAACCAATTAATACCCTTGGTACACTCATAACGTATACCAAATTTGGTTTTTCTAGCTTAATGTATTACGAAGATATTGAATGTTTTAAAAATTTAAGACCCAACTGTGAAGGCCTACAACTCCTCAGGGGTACAACTTAGTATAGAGATAAGTTGCGTTAAATCATCTTAATTTATTGTCCTCTACATGTCCCTGCTCTGTGTTGGTTCTTATGTGAATCACCGCGTATACAGGTGTTTCTGTAAGTTGTGGCATACTTTAATCACAAATACTGAGTAAAAATGATGACGATTAGTGTAAAAATTTAATGGGTTAAATAGTTGCAAACCATTGCAACTCAATGCAATTTATTGCAACCCACTGCAATTCAATGCAACTTAATACTTAATAATAATTTAATATAAATAAAGTGTTTTTTGGCCATACTACTGTTATCTGTCTATTGTGTTGTTCGTAGATTAGAATGTGGTGGGAGCTAAGAACCGAATCTTGCAATATGGCACTAGTGAATTCTATGAGAAAAAATACATCAGAAATGATAAAAAGATATCTCCACTGTGCAGATAATAATAACCTTCTCCCGGTCGATATATTTGTAAAACTACGAGAATTGGTGCAAACGCTTAATTAAAAATTTTTGAAATACTCAGACCTCCAAGAAAGGCTGAGTATTGATGAAAGTATGTTTCCATGCTTTGGTAGGCACGGGGAAAACAATTTTTAAAAGGAAAGTCGATATGATACAGTTACAAGATGTGGTACCTCTGCGAACCTTTTGGGTATTTGATGCAATTTGAACCATACCAAGGAAAAAAACCGACGAGAGAAAATGTAGCTTTTACTTCAGCGGATAAAGAAGAAAATGAGACAACCACAAAAAAACTAAGAAAAGAAACTGTAAAGGAACCAATGTTTGGTGTAGGAAAGTCTGCTGCACTTGGACTGATAAAAGTCTTACCAAAACAAAAGTAGTAACTCATTTATAGGAAAAAGATATGGATGTACAAGACCTATCAGATAAAATAGAATTGAAAAGTGTTCCATAATACCTTCAAAAATGGTAGAAAAGAAAGACACAGGTTTCTATGCCAATAACTAACCGTTACAAGCTGGCATGATAATAGAATAGTTCTGATGAGCAGTACTTATGATTCTACGCTTTCAGAATGTAGAGTGGAAAGGTGGATATCAAAACAGAAAACAAGGTTGCCAGTTGCGTAACCTTATGAAGTAGCTCAATATATTAAATTTATGGCCGGTGTAGACAGGATGGATGAGAACATAGATAACTACAGGATTTCCATTAGATCGAAGAAGTGGTTGGCAATTTTTGCGTTTTGTGTCGATATTTCAGTGTACAACGGATGGCAACTATATAGAAAAAGACTTGGGGAAAAAACGTAATTACAAAAATATGGTATTCCCCGGCAGGAGGAAGACGTTCATCTTCCCATAAATTGCCTTCAAGAGTGCTAACGCAAGTGCGATTTGAAGAAACCAACAAATGAAGACATTGTTAGCTTTGCTCTATCTAGCAGGTGTATTTAGAGGTTGACATCAACGATTGTCCGATTCGTGGAGTACCGATGGTTTAGGGATAGATATTTTTCGAATGACGATTCAGATTCCTTATAAAGTGCTTACGCTTCGATGATAAAGATACCACAGGCACTCGATGGAAAGTTGACAAATTGGCTGCATTTAGAGAACTTTTTACAATGTTTATAGAAAATTGTCAATAACATTTTGATTTGGGAGAAAAGGTCACAGTGATGAAATGCTACCCGGATTTCGCTCATTTTGACAATATATAACAATAATAATAATAATTTTTATTCGATGCAAATACATAAGAAATTACAACATGTTATAATGTTACCTAATTAGAATGTGGTTACATGTGGACATACAAAACAAGAAAAAAGAAAAGAAAACAAAATAATTCATTCTGTACATCTTTCGAGAAATTCATTTATCCTGTATATTGGGTTTTGCGCTAGGTAATTCTTAACGAACGAGTTCATTCTTCTATAAGGCAATTGTCTAACTGACTGTTGTAAGTTATTGTAGAATTTTGGGCCCAATATTCGAAGTTATTTTGAGTCTTTAGAGTCTTGAGAAGTGCTCGAATTGCCCTCTTTTGTAATAGAAAAATTCGCTTTGCTGCTGAAGACATGCCCCAGAACAGAATGCCGTACGTTGCTACGCTGTGGAAACTGCCATAATAAGTGAGTTTAGCCGCTTGTATGGTACTGATAGCTCTTACACAGTAAATTGCGCCATTTAGCTTCTTGGCAGTATTATCTATATGGGTGTACCATTTGGATACAGACCTAAAAATTTTAGGGATTTATTTTCGGTATTGCTATGTCCGTTGTTGAAGGTAATGCATTGCGTCTTTTCTTGGTTTACCATTAAACCATTCTTTTGCAGCGTGCATGAATTTGCTGAAGATATTTTGAACATCTTTTATTGATTCGCTCGTTGAAACTATAGTTGTGTCGTCTGCATAGAGGCAAAGGTCTCCATGTGGTACAATGCTTGCCATGTCATTTATGTATATGATAAATAGCAAAGGACCCAATACCGAACCCTGAGGAACACTCACTCAGACCTCTGTAGCACTAGATCTTCCTCCATTCACCACCACGATTTGCATTCTAGCATTCAAGTATGACTTCAGAATGTCCCAAATACCGTATTAATACAGCTTATCTAGGAGTAGCGCATGGTTTACACTATCGAACGCTTTTAATAAAATCAACTCCTACCAACTCTACAAATTTTCTTTTATCTTTGCTTCCAGTATTTTGTTTACGGTATCTTGTATAGCTGTGTCTAGAGATTTATCTTTACGGTGGCTGTGTTGATATTTAGTGCACAATTCTCTTTTCAAAAAAAGTAGAAATTCTATCTGCTATTACGTATTGGAAGACTTTCGAAGTTACTGGGAGAATAGAAATGGGCCTGTAGTTGTATGGCTTTTCTACATCCCCTTTTTTGTGGATGGGAATGATTTTTGCTAACTTCAATTTGTTTGGAAATATTCCATGTTTGAGGCACATGTTAATAAGATGCATTAATTGTGCAGATACACCTTCTATAGTTCTTTTCAAAAACGCAACAGACATTCCATAAATGTCCTCAGTTATTTTTGATTTAAAACTTTTCACTATTGTTTTGGCTTCTGTAGTATCAGTCGGTCTTAGAAAACTGTATACCTCAGCCGTATTGCAGTTACTTTTTTTTGTCTGTTTTCAGCTTGGTGTATCGCTATTTCATTATGTAGTTTTTGTTCATACATTACTTGTTGTTTTAATTCTCTTTTATATTTATTGTATATTTGGTATACTTCTTCCGCTTTTGTTTGTTGTGCAATAATTCCCAGAATTAGTACGGTGTTAAAGTTGTTTTCTGTAGTTGTAGATAATTTTACTTCTTTCCTTTTTCTACTCGAAACAAAGGTTTCTTTTTCAGGGCAGCGATTGTCAAAGGTACTTTTCAAATGCATGAAATAAGCAGAAAACGTTGCTGTTGGTGTATTTATCAATATTATACCATCAAAACCTACCAAATGCGATTTAAAAATATTTTGTCTGAGTGATGCTAAATTATATTATAGGAAGGTCCTTTCAGACAACCAAATTCGGCAGATTCCATAATTATGCGATTGTCCAGGCCGATTTTTGGATCTGGTCAAAACATTACTGCAGACAATTGGTTAACTAGTGTGAAATTAGTGAAAGGCGAAAAAAAAATTCATAAAGAGACGGTAATTTAGGGCAACTCAAAAATCGGGTGTTTTTTTATGATTTACTTGCTATAAAAGAAGAACTGAGGAGTCAAAAATTTTTAAATACGCGTTAGTATAGCAGAAGTGATCAGTATGATTATATGTAACAAAGTTTACCGCAATTTTTTTGTGAACACCTGTATAGCATTGACCAGTGCTTGCACATTTTCAAAAGTCATCTTAAACGATTTCTCATGATAACATTGCACTGTTGACCAAATTTTATCTTTTTTAAGACAAACAATATTAAAAATATCTTAGATATTTATGGGTTTAGACGAAAAATGTATACACTCTAGTATTTGTGATTAAAATTATGGCACGACTTACAGAAATACTCTGTATAATATATACAGTTTGTAGTCAAACTATCTCGCCGAAATGTTACAACATTTATGTATAACTATTATAATACTTTGTACCAAATGCTTACCATATTTATTTATTTTTTTCACTTTTATTATTAATTTTACGACTTTCCAATACAAAAACAATGAAGAAATGAATAAATATGAAAAGGGAATTAGAAATGGAAATAAAATAAATTAAAAAAGAATAAATGGAATGTGATAAACAACTTTACTCATCGTAATTAATTATCGATCGTTTCCTGCTACTAAACAAACTTATTATCTTAATAATGTCATCAAAATGAGTACTTATTTTACCGTTTTAATGTTTTTAATTCTGTTTTTACTTCTAATTAACAAAAAAAAACTTTTAACACTTTTAATCAGATTAAATCGGGCTTTAAGTGCCTCCTCGTAAAATTGGAATACTTATAGAACACCTGTGTATGTGTATACCGGGTGTTCTAAAGTCACATGTCATATTATAAAAAAGTAATAACATTTTATAACTGTAATTGCTATAATTAGAAGTTATTATTACATTTTGTTATAGCTTATTATTTATTAATAACTTTCTAATACAATTAAGAATAATATTATTTCAATGTATAGCACAAATTAGTTTTACCTCCGACATTTAGATGGCGCTGATGAATGTGCTGTCAAAATTTGACAGATGGAAGATAATACACAATTTAAAATGAGCAAAATACTAGTTAAAATAAATAAAAGTAAAAACATTAAGTGTATATAGGAATAAGACAAGTTTCTAGAGGACAAAAAACTCATTGAATTAATTTTAAATTTTAATTCGGGTTAGGAAGATTTATCATTTAAGGTTATGTATTGGTTATTATAAAATAAATTGTACATAATTTCTGTCTATAGCTAGTAGCGCTGTATATTTTGGCCCATATTGGCAAAATTAAATATTAAATTTCTATTTTTTAGGTTTTTGTGAAGTTCAAAATGGGCAAAGTAACATAATTTTGGATATAGAAGAAAGCAGGGGAATTTGTGAGTTATTCTGCATTATTTAAATTATATTAACATTAATAATTATGTAATTTAGCAATAACACAAGAAACGATCCCCAAAGACCTCCCAATTTTCGGCGAACCCAACGTCGACATATTTTTGGACTTGGAATTTCCAAAAGGACCACCCATTTTCTACCTCACCGGGAAAAGCCTGCGACTCTTATCGCCGATTGATCGAGACGAAGACAACCTGTCCCATATCGTTTTTCAAGTGGCCTGCACCGTCAAAAGCACTCACAAGCGAAAAAAATATCCGGTCATCGTACGATTAATCGACGTTAATGATAATGCGCCGGAATTTATTAATACTCCATACGAAACCAGCATCTCCGAGGTAAATTTATAGCATTGAAATTGAAACCAGACTTTATAAATCATATTAATAAATCGTTGTTCATAACTTTTAACCCAGTAACACATAACGAACTCCGATTCAAGATCTCGGTGACACAATTCTCATTAACATAAATATCTCAACGACCAAGAAACCAAGATACACGTTTGGAATTCCGTTAGATTTGCCCCGAGTAGAAATCTCGAGAGTTCTACCGTTAGAAATCTTTGCACGTGTGCTAGAATGAGAGAGAAAATTGTTCGTTTAATGTCAATTAAATAGTTTTGAAACGTGGATTTAAATTACTAATTAATTTTTCTTATTTTTTTAGTTAGCACCAATTGGAACAACGATTTTCCAAAACGTTTTGGCAAAAGACAAAGATTCCGGAGTAAACGGCTTGGTTGAGTATTCAATAATTCCGGGATCCGATGAAACACGCACCAATGATTTGGATTATAACAGAATTAGTTCGGCCGATGGTTACGGTTTTTTCGCCATTAATCTTCCCCATCAAGGACAGGTGACCGTGAATAGAACTTTGGATTACGAAAAAACTCAACGATATTACGTCACGATAGTGGCGACGGTCAGTGTTATTTTTATTTTTAATTTTTGCATTAGAAATTCAAAACATCAATTTTAATTTTTTTCTCTTTTTCAAGGATAAATCAAGAAATGAATCACATCGATTATCAACAACCACCATTCTTACCGTTAATATTAAAGATGACGACGATCAAAATCCTTCGTTTATTTATAAAGGATGTATGCTTTCTGATGGAGCTTGTATTAATCCAGAATATACAGCCTCGGTAAATATTTTATTTTTAATAATTTATTACAAAAAAACCTCCTTATAACGGATCTCGTTAGAACGAACTTCGAACAGTGTATACTCTATTTTTTAATGAAGTGTTTTCAAATTGAAGCGCCAAAAAGAAGGGTTGCTATTGGTCAGTTTTAAGCAAAAATTACACTAGGAAAATTCGAGATGTTGCCGGCCGCCTAGAAACATTCGGATTGGATCTTGTTCTAGATTGTTAGTTTTAATGACAGTAGTAGTGTAAAACTAGAATTAACACTAGACCGAGAACTAGAAACATTCGGGTTTAGCCGTCTTGAGAGACGTGTGGCTAAACCCGAATGTTTCTAGTTCTCGGTCTAGTGTTAGTTTTAGTTTTACACTAGCACTACCACCAGAACTACCTCAAGACATAGAACTAGAATCATTCGGGTTTAGCCGTCTTGAGAGACGTGCGGCTAAACCCGAATGTTTCTAGTTCTCGGTCTAGTGTTAATTCTAGTTTTACACTACTACTATCATTAAAACTAACAATCTAGAACAAGATCCAATCCGAATGTTTCTAGGCGGCCGGCAACATCGGATTGTTTCTAGTTCTAGGTCTAATGTTAGTTCTAGTTTTAGTTCAATAAAAATATGCAACATAGCATGGGCGTAGTCAGAATTTGGTCTGGGGGGGGGGGGGGGCGAATTAGAGTTGACATCTTGGAGACTTGCATGACCGGGGCAGGAGTGGGAGGTTTTCAAGAATTGAAGAGTCGTTAAATTAAACAACACATACTTTATTTATAACATTAATCGCTTAGGATTTTCAGAAAATGTTTGTATGACTTCTAACTCTATCTCATTCTTTTTTTCCGACACAAGATTTTTATGCACACTAATTAAACATAGTCCATTTAAACGGTTTTCGTCCATTGTAGATCTTAACCATGTTTTGACACGTCTTAATGTGCTAAATGATCTTACTATTGTACTTGGAGAACAAGGCTGCGCTATTGAGATCATTAAAGCATTTTTTATGCCGGGAAAGAATATATTAGCTTCTTTAATCACTTCAACCATTTCCAGATCTTTTAAGATCTGTCTACCAAGGTTTTTCTCAGCCCACACATGATACCATAATTTAGTTTCAGACTGAAGCTCTTTCAGGTCGTACAATAGATTTTGCTCTCTGCTTAAAATCTTCAATCTTCAAATTTAGCATACAATAAGGATGTAGGGATAATATAGAAAAGGCCGGTACGTTTTCTACAGAAAATGTGTTCTCCAACGCTGACGTTAAAGAGTCCAGCAGGTGAATCTGCAAGAGTGTTTGCACGATGCTTCTGGTGCTTTACTATTCTGGATGGATGAAGTTCTATTTGTATTTCCTCCGCAATCCTATTGGCAGAAGCAAACAGATCTTTCACAATGGCATCCGTAGTTTGGCGATGAACTTTCACTACATCAACAATTTTCTTAATGTGGTTCGTACGTTGCAGGAGATCTAAACCCTTTGACTGCAAAACATTTGCAACAGGTTCCAGTAAAGCAGAGTACTTAGATATAATGCAGGTGGAGATAATAAATACAGGTTTCGTGGTAGCACAATGCAGTTGAAAGGCTGTCTTTCTTGTAGCAGTGTTTCCTTCCTCTGCGAGTCTCTCTATAGTCTAGACCATGTACGATTCCTAAGAAGTTTTGCATGAAGATAGAAATACTTCGGTATTTTTGAGACCATCTTGTTTTGCACAGAGCTGGTATATTTGGAGCGTATTTTCTCCTTAAAACGGATTCTCGAAAAATGTTATGTCTTTTATAGTGGACACTGTGTTACGAATCTCAGCGACGCGATTTAGATTTAACCTATGACTTGTACAATGAAAGAACAAGGCCTTTCTATACTTTTCCCTTATTATCTTTTGTACACCACCATCTTTGCCGGCCATTGTCGCACATCCGTCGTATCCCTGCCCAACACATTTTTGTGGGTCTAATTCTCCTCTTTGTAAAAATTTGTCGATTGTTTCAAGGATATTGCAACTTTGACTGCTGCCAAATGCCATCGACTTGCAATATGGTTCTTGTCGTATTCATGCATATGCTTACATCGAATAAAAGGGCATAAAGCTAAAGAACCTTGAACTCCCTGAACCGAAGTAGAAGGAAACATCACACAGTATAAACACGAAGCTCCCTTTAAGTGATTTGAATATACCAGACATGGTGAATATTTCTCAAGCCAACTATACTGAAATTTCGATGTCGCGCATTGACCGTGGTGCAGTCAATTTGTAATTAAGAGTTAATTTTTTTGTAAAAAAGTGGCCTCTCCTTGCCCCTCTCTGGCTACGCTCATGCAACATACTGATATTTTATGCTAACTAGCGTCGTTGGTTATGCCAACCATGCTGTTCGGTTAGGTTATGCCAAATTTTAGGATACCAGGTTGAACGAGTCTTTTTATAAAAAATTTTATAAATTGGCAATCTTAATTTATCGTTTTTTGAAGATGAATTAAAAAAATGTTTTTCTATAAAACGATTTAGAATTGAAACATGAAACTTTCTGGGGTTATAAAAGAACATTTGAGGTTGGGTTATACCAAAATTTAAATTTCCAGGCAGAACAGTTCTTTTTATAAAAAGTGTTAAAAATCGCCAAATTTGTATTTGACGTTTTTGCAGATGAAGTAAAAAAATCTTTTTTCTTCAAACGTCATTAAATGACAACTTTGTTGTCGTGTTTACTCGCGGTAGAAGTAAGTCATTGTTGCATAACGACGGTTGCTAAGATCAACATAGCAAAAAAGTACTTCAGCGTTATGGCGCTAAAGTAAATTTCACTTTAGCGCCATAACGTTGAAGAACATTTCACTTTAGCGCCGTATTATTTGCAACGTTTGAAGAAAAAATACTATGTTTTATTCGGAAGAGAAGCAGATTCGTTTGTGGCTGGTCCGTCATTGCCGGACTCACTTCGTTCGTCCGGCAAACTGTCGGACACGCCACAATTTTAACGGCTCATCTGTCATTAGCGACTCACTGCGTTCGTCGCTAAGCGACAGACCACGCCATAAAAAGCACTGCTTCTCTTCCATATAAAACAATATACTATTTCTCCAAAACGATCATAGATTAGATATAATATATTTGTTATATAGATAGGCAACTATAAACGTTTGATTCTTTGATTATATATAATATGGATTGAGCTAACTGAATATATCTACTAACAAAAATGTGGCTCAAGGTGAATAGACGCAGATGGAAAGCGATAATGTGAAAGTGTAACAAAGATAGACAAAAAACGGTACTAAACAGACGGGCGCATGCGCACAAAAGTGTCAAACCTCTTCCATTTGACGTTTATCGTTTTGTTGTGTCACAGCCAGTCACACCGTTATGTTTAAAAATGTATTGTTTCGTGTGCAAAGTTCGCGATAATACAGCTTCACATCACCTGTAAGTATTATAAATAATAAGGAAATTTTATTTTATTTTATTCTTTTTTCATTTATTAATTTTGTTTTAAATTTACCGCCAAAATTAACGCACGCCCATTATATGTCAGTACGCTTCTATGTCTATCTCGGTTCGATCACCTTGCGCAAGCTATCTCTCTCGTTGGCTCAATCCATATTATATATAATCAAAGGTTTGATTGAAATGCGCAATTAGTTTTGGATACTGTCACCTACAGCGCTGAAATCATAGGCAGGCGGGAAATATAAATTAAATTTGTTATTTGAAAGTTTTGTCGATGTTTTTTTTACGAAAACATTGCTCGGCGACAAAACTTTACAAACTGTACAAAATTTTAAACACATTTAAATTTTGTCGTTTACAATGTTTTCCAAAAAAGAAAACATCGAAAAAACATGACTAGGTATTAAGTTATTATTTGGTACAGGGTGTATTAAAAAGTCTTTAAATGAATAACAAAGACTTTATTCTTTAATTTTTTTAATATCATTTATACCACATCTTTTCCTTTTAATTTTATTGTATTTATCCAATGCTGCTTCCCCATGACTGATTATAACATCAATCGAAGTACTTATTATAAAGCAACAATAACAAATCGCTCTTTCTTCAAATCGCTAGCAACTCTTCCTCTATACACAATACAAACATGCAATCAAAAATATTACTTTGTCAAACCTGGCCAAACCAGTCAAACTGACAACTCAAAAAATGGCCAAAATGGGTTCTGTAATCGAAAACAACGTTATTCATCAATACGAGTGACTGGTGCATGAAAACGATTTAGAATTGAGTCATGAAATTTTCTGAGGTTATAAAAGAACATTTAAGGTTAGGTTATGCCAAATTTTAAGATTTCAGGTTGAACGATTCTTTTTATAAAAAATTTTATAAATTGGCAACCTTTTATTTTACGTTTTTTGTAGAAAATGAAGTAGAAAAAAGTTTTTCTCCAAAACGATTTAGAATTGAAACATGACACTTTCTGGGGTTATAAAAGAACATTTGAGGTTGGGTTATACCAAATTTTAAGTTTCCAATTTGAACGGTTCTTCTTATCAAAAATGTAAAAAATCGCCAAATTTGTATTTGACGTTTTTTGCAGATGAAGTAAAATAATACATTTTTTTTCCAAAACGAATAAGAATTCAGAAATGCAACTTTCTGGGGTTATAAAAGAGCATTTGAGGTTGAGTTATACCAAATTTTAAGTTTCCAGGCTGAACTGTTCTTTTTATAAAAAAATTTATAAATCACCAAATTTGTATTTGACGTTTTTTGAAGATGTAATAAAAAAATTTGTTATCTCCAAAACGAATTAGAATTGAGACGTGAAACTTTCTGGGGTTATAAAAGAACATTTGAGGTTGGGTTATACCAAATTTAAAGTTTCCAAGTTGAACGGTTCTTCTTATCAAAAATGTAAAAAATCGCCAAATTTGTATTTGACGTTTTTTGCAGATGAAGTAAAATAATACCTTTTTTTCCAAAACGAATAAGAATTGAGAAATGAAACTTTCTGGGGTTATAAAAGAGCATTTGAGGTTGAGTTATACCAAATTTTAAGTTTCCAGGCTGAACTGTTCTTTTTATAAAAAAAATTATAAATCACCAAATTTGTATTTGACGTTTTTTGAAGATGTAATAAAAAAATTTGTTATCTCCAAAACGAATTAGAATTGAGACGTGAAACTTTCTGGGGTTATAAAAGAACATTTGAGGTTGGGTTATACCATATTTAAAGTTTCCAGGTTGAACGGTTCTTTTTATCAAAAATGTTAAAAATCGCCAAATTTGTATTTGACGCTTTTTGCAGATGAAGTAAAAAAATCTTTTTCTCCAAAACGATTTAGAATTGAGTCATGAGATTTTCTGGGGTTATAAAAGAACATTTGAGATTGGGTTATACCAAATTTAAAGTTTCCAGGTTGAATGATTCGTTTTATAAAAAAATTTGTAAATTGGCAATCAATTTGACGTTTTTTGAAGATGAAGTAAAAAACATTTTAAATTGCGACATGAAAGTTTCTGGGGTTATAAAAGAATCATTGAACGGTTCTATTTATGAAAAATGTTAAATTGCCAAATTTCTATTTGACATTTTCTATTCCTCTTCAAAATACAACTTTTTTTTTCAAAGAATTGAGACATGAAGGTCTAGTGTTAGTTCTGGTTTTAGTTCTAGTGATATTTTATGCTAACTAGCGCTACCTACCACCTACCAGCCGTCTAGTGTTAGTTCTAGTACTAGTATTAGACTAGTTTTATTTGTTATTTGCATTTTATGTGGGACAAAGTAAATAGGTACGCCATGGTTTTTATTATATTTAAACAAACAAGTAATTAAATTCGTAACTACAGTTTACTTAAAATCCTCTCTCGTTTTAAAACTCCCGCCAAAAAAATAGCTTTGAAAAATTACACTGTGGAAACGTAACTTTTCATTTTACTCCTCCGAATTAGTAAATAGAGTATAGAATGTTCATAGATAAACTCGGGGTTTTCCCCGAGTTGTTTTAATTGTTATTCAACGTTTATATCGAATTTTAATGTATTTTCTCTTTGATTTAGGTTTCTAGTGGAGTCTTACACGGTGTTTTAAACATATCCCCTGAAAAAATTCAAGCAATCGACATGGATACGATAAACTCCCCGATTCGTTACACATTTTTGAGTGGAACCCCAAATTCTTATTCGGAATTTTTCCGAATTGACCCCGAAACCGGAAGCGTCCATCAAATTAAAGCGGTCGATACATCGACCACGAAGATGTTTAACGTTATCATTAAAGCGCAAGAAGTTTCCGAAGCGAAACGATCCACCACTGCGAAACTATTAATAACGGTGAAACCAGTCGATGCAAATCCACCGGAAATCGTTTTTTCATCCGAAGAGGGTTGGGTTAACGAAAACTCACCGATTGGGACGAATGTTTTAGATATAAAAGGGGACCCCGTGATGGTTTCAGTTATCGATAAAGATTTTGTTAGTATTAACTTAATAATTTAAAAAAATTTTATTTTATTAATTATCTTTTAGGGCGAAGATGACCCAAAACCAATTTACACCTTCGAATTAACCACCCCTTCCTTCAACATCGACAAAAACGGCCGTTTAACCGTCAACGAAAACAACTTGGATCGGGATCCCCCGAATCCAGGAAAATTCCGCTTTCAAATCGTTGCCCGTGAAAAACATGGCGTTGCAGCAAGCGCCCCAATTTCCATCACCGTTAATCTCAAAGACGTCAACGATAACCCCCCGGTTTTACCCTCAATCCCCCCCACAACCGTCCCAGCCGGAGAAACAAAACGAAAAGTAATCCAAATCCAAGCCACCGACAACGACGAAGAAGAAAACGCCCAAATCACTTACTCAATTTATCACGTTTCAAATAACGGAAACAATAAATTTATGATTGACCCAATAACCGGTCAAATTGAAAGTATTCGAAAATTAAATGCTGGGGAGCAATACAGCTTAACGGTCCAAGCGACCGATAAAGGTGGTTTATATAGCCAAGCGATTGTTGAAGTTACAGTAAGTCCTGGTCCAAACACTCAAAGTCCAGTTTTTGAGCAAAACGTTTACGATATTGAAGTAAGCGAGGGTGCTACGATTAACTCAACAGTTGCAACAGTTTTGGCAATCGATCCCGAAGAAGACCCAGTAACTTATTTTATAGTTTCCGGAAACGATTTGAGACAATTCGCAATCGGGCAAAAATCCGGGGTAATCACAGTAATTAGAAAATTAGATCGCGAAGATTTAACTCGATACCAATTAATAATAAAAGCCGAAGATGCGGGGAAATTATCAAGCACAGCTACCGTTAATGTAAAAGTAACCGACATAAACGATAAAAACCCCGAATTTATTAACGATCCTTATAATTTTACGGTAAAAGAAGGATTAACAAACGTGATCGTTGGTAAAGTCGAAGCTGTTGACGCTGATGAAGGAATCAACGCGATCGTTTCTTACATGATTCCAACCGATCTTCCTTTTTACATCGACAATCAAACTGGGGAAATCACAACAAATAAAGCTCTCGATTTCGAAACAACCAAAAATTATCAATTTGTCGTTACAGCAAAAGACGGCGCGTTAGATCCGAGGATAGCAACAGCCACGGTTACCGTTAACGTTTTAGACGTTGAAGATGAACTTCCCGTTTTCTCTAAAGACCAATACGAAGCTACCGTACCCGAAAACGTTCCCGACGCTTTCGTAACGGATGTGATGGCCCACGATCCGGATACAATCAAAAAAATTACGTACGTTATTCATCGAGGACCGACAGATTTATTTAGGATCGATGAGGGTAGCGGCGCGATTTATACAACGAGAGGGTTGGATTATGAAAAGGAAAGTGAGCATACTTTGGTGATTGGAACTTTGGAAAATATGTCGGATGGAAATGGGAGTACGACGAGAGTTCTTGTTAAAGTTGAGGATCGGAATGATATTCCTCCGGTTTTTACCATTATTCCTCAACCGATTATGTTGGAGGATGATACTGCTATTGGAACGGCGATTTATGATTTAGTTGCTACTGATTCTGATGGAACTGCACCTGGAAATAAGGTAAGAAATATGTATATACAGGTGTTTCTAAATTGATACGTAAGATTTCAAAGAGTGATTTTTCAGTAAAAACTAAGGGGGGTCTTTCATATAACTTTTTGTTCAAAACCCCTTCCCCACCGAGTTAGCACTCTAAAGTTAGGGAAAAAAATTTGTTTTTATTTAATAAACCCACTATGGAGGAATTTAGAAGAATGAAATTTGGCAGATAACTATTTCTAATAAAATGCCACTTTTTGACGATTTTTATAACCCGAAAATGTTATTACAAGGGGCTGAAAAAATCAACCCCTATAATACTTTGCATCAAAACTTTTTAATGCGTCTACATTTTTCTATTTAAAAACTTGATTTAAATAGAGGGATTCAATACGCAACTGTTTTGTCTCTTGACATTTTCTCCTAAAATTGCTAGTTTGATCACAAAGAAATAAAATGTATGTGTATATACAGGGTGATTCTCAACCTATACCCATAAATTTGGAAATTTATTCCTCATGACAAATAATGAGTAATAGATTAAAAAATTGTAGCAAAAGTTTTTTCGTTTCCTAGATATCAATGAAATTTGCTTTAAAATCAAGTTGTTTCCAATATTTTCTATACACAATTGGGCTCGCGGAATCCACAATGTCCCACTAGCGCCTCCTAAACCAGGGTGTTGGCGAATTGTATTTTCAGCAGTTTGTATCTGATTTCGCAATCGTTCCTCAGTATTCACTTCCTCAGCTGCAATGTTAAATGTCTGTGCTAACCGCTGTATGCCATCCTCAGTATCAACCAAGATGACGGCGTCATCTGCATATCACTCAATCTTGATTTTGTAATCACTCATAGTGTAACCATAGTTTACATTACATACTTCGACCTGTTCTAATTCTTTTATTCTTACTTTGAAACTGAGGAAGGCTGCCTGACGTTTTTTCGCTGTAGTTCTATCTGATTCTTTTTGATGCTCTCAACGTTGTATGATCCGTACATGTCATTCTGCATCTTATGTAGGCATTCATTTGTGTGCACAACTCTTGCAATCAAAAGAACGTGAGCAAGCGACACACTCAAATGTATGTAAACTTTTTTTTGGAGAAGATGAAATAAGTGTGGTGGTATCAGTTCTAAATAGATGAGATAGTTTGGTGTTGCTGTGTAAGATGATAGCCGGAAGCAAAGACTGTACGCTTTGGAGATGATATGATAGCGCGACCTAAACCAGGGTGTTAACGGATTGTCTCGGCAGCAGTTTGTATCTGATTTCGCAATCCTTACTCAATATTAACTTCGGTGACGTACATTATGCTTTTTAAGAGACCCCAAAAATAGAAATCAAGAGTACCAAGACTACCTCGACCTGTCCATTCTTCCTTATCTAAATGTCGTCGCATATATCGGATATCTATGAAACTAAAAATCTTTTACTACAATTTTTTCACCTATTACCCATTATTTGTCTCCAGGAATAAATTCCCAAGTTTATGCATATAGGTTGAGAATCACCCTGTGTATACATGTGTTGTTGTGGTCGATACGAGATTTCATCCATTCTTCCTGTTGGTTCTCTTTGGAAAGATCTTTTCGCCAAGATCTCACCTGACATCTTCGGTGTGTTGTCGTAGTCTCCTGTCGGCAGACTCAGTCAACAACACATACTTCTCCATCCGTGAAGTACTACGCATTACCATATACAGTGTGTCTGTAAAGTAACGGATATAGGTGATAAAATCATTATAAACGGTTTATGGAAAAATCCCTGAAACGGATCTAAAGATTTAAATTTATTGCAATTATTTTGTGTAGATTTTAAATTTTACCCCATTTTCATTACGGGATATGAAAGAGGATTTTTTTTTTAATCTAGCACTATTAATATTTGGTCAATATTGATTACAAAATACATTTTACCAGTAGTTTTAAAAATTTATATTTGATTTAAAAATATCAATGATAAAATTTTGTACTTTTGTACCGGTTTTATAGTTAATATATCGCGCTTTACATGTTTCGGCCTTATAAGGTCATCTTCAGAAGCGCTACAATTAATGACTAAGATTTGTTATAAACTTACTACTAAAAAGTACTTGTCGTTAACTTACTTGTCATTAGAAAAAGTTGGCGTTCAAAACTGAACTTAACCAAAATAAATTACAATTACGACGTTACAATGAAAAGTTACAAAATAATGGTTGAATTGCAAGGAAAAGTGGTTATACTTTTTGTTTGCTCGAGAGACCAGAATAACAAATAACCAATGCGCATGTGTTAAAATTTGAAAAAATAATTACAACGTGTTCGGAAAATTAAATAATTTCTGTAAGTATTAAATTTATTGAGTCAATAGATAGAAAAAGTAAACTTTTTATTTAAAACATATACAGGTTGATTCAAAAAACCGCTGACAGACTTCTAGGGCAGGTAATACATCAAAAATTAAGATGAAAAGTCTTAATATACATGGGGTCGCAAATGCCTCCTTAACGAGATATAGCGGGTCAAAGTTTCTTTAAAATTAAACATTATCTGCAATAGAAAGCCCTTTTTTAAAAATATTTTCAACTCCACTGCTAATTTTATCAAACGGGCAGTATTTTCGTGTAAAGTGATCAATTATCTATCAATTGGTCTCTTACAAAACTTTGATTAAAGCAACAATTTTTGATTGAATTAACAAATTTTCTACAAACGTGTTTTTCTTAAAAACTATTG
This sequence comes from Onthophagus taurus, assembly GCF_036711975.1. NCBI lineage: Eukaryota > Metazoa > Arthropoda > Insecta > Coleoptera > Scarabaeidae > Onthophagus > Onthophagus taurus. The sequence goes on along the minus strand of NC_091968.1, from coordinate 4,608,586 downwards.
CTTTGATCCAAGTTTTGTAAGAGACCAATTGATAGATAATTGATCAATTTACACGCGAAGAGAGCAATGGCGTAGACAATATTTTTAAAAAAGTGCTTTTTATAGCAGATAGTGTTTAATTTTAAAGAAACTTTGATCCGCTATATCTCGCCGACGAGGCACTTTTCATCTTAATTTTTCATGTATTATCTACTCTAGAAGTCTGTCAGCGGTTTTTTGAATCACCCTGTATATACCGGGTGAGTCGGGAGGAACGGACCAAACTTTAGAAGTGTGTTGTACACTAAAATATAATGTAAAACAAGTTTTTATTGCATAACTCTTACTGCATAACTACAATTAAACAAAATCTTATACATCAACATTAAATATTGATCATCAGCGTTATTTTAATGATTGTTCGAAAATATTGCTATTAACTTCTAAACATTTCCGGCTTCGTTTATTAAGAGCTCTTGTCAAAAATTAAAAAATGAAAATCGGACAACATTTGAGTTTTTTTACATTATTTTCAAGCGTGCAATACACTCCTAAAGTTTGGTCCGTTCCTCCAGACTCAGCCTAATAATTATCAAAAAAAGAGATTTTTCTGAGCGTTAGAAAATTTTATTTGTTCAAGAAACTCGAAATATAAATAACAGAGTTCCAACTTGGGACGCGGTATAATAATGTGTGCTATGGAAAGAAAGTAGGTAAATTAACTAATGTTTCAGTTTATTAATGTTTTTTAATCTGAATAATACAAGAAAAAAATTAAAGAAATTGTTGAAATTGTGAACCGTTTTGCTGGATACACAATTCTGACCGATGAATGACTGATCGTGTAATAGTATTTAAGAACAGCCTTATATCATTACAATAATTCCTAACCCTATTAATAATTCATCCCTTGTGGGAACAGGTGTTTCATACACTTTTCCTTTCAAATATCCCCATACAAGAAAATCTAAAGGATTAAGATCTGCAGATCGTGGGGCCATGCGACTGGTTCACCACGACCAATCCATCTAGCAGGAAAATAGTTGTCTAGCCAACTTCTTACCACCCTACCATGATGAGCTGGACAACCATCAAGTTGAAACCAGGTCTTTTTTCTTAAATCTAAATCAATGTCATCCCACATATTGGCATGTTCGGCTTCCAAAAATTGCAAGAACGCTGCTGCATTTAGTCGTGGTGGCAAAAAGTAAGGCCCGAAAATATGGTTATTATAAACACCTACCCAGACGTTGACACTAAATTGATGTTGGAAGTTTCGTGGCCGAATTGCGTGGGGATTTTCATGCGCCCAAACATGTAAATTATTAAAGTTTGCAATCCCACATCTTGTGAAACAGGATTCATCAGTCCACATTACATTATTTAAAAAATCTCGATTGTTGGCTGTTGCATTAGCAATCCACCGACAAAACGTAACACGCCGTTTTTCATCGTCTGGTTGCAATCCTTGCACGGGTTGTAAATGATAAACATGTCTATGATCATGTTTTAAAACGCGATAAACACGCGCACTAGAAATCCGCAAGGCATTCGAAACTCTTCTAACACTCGTAGTGGGGTCTCACGCAAAATTCTTCTTCTAAAATTTCTTTGCAGTCTAACATTGTCATTATTATGATCTGCCCGATCATTATTCAGCCCTTGTTCAACCATTTGTCTAAGCACTTTCACAAACAGGGAGGGTTACGGATGTCTTCTATTTGGATATCTTCTCCTATACTCTCGGGCTGCTTCTGCTGAGTTTCCGTTTGTATACCCATAAACAAAATGAATATCCGCTAATTCTTGCATACAAAAAATAAACGGCATTTTATAAAGTTTTTATGTAAAAAATAAAAAAAATGTAACACGTTAAGGAAAAAGAGTAATGAATTTAACACATTAATTAGCAAGAAAATTGAATTTAACACGTTAACGAATAAGAAACTTTGATAAGAGTATCTTTTTTGTTTCAAAAAGTACACAGAATAAGAACTTTTATTCAAAAAGCCAAAAAGTATACTGTCAGAAAAGTTATGGTTATTTTAATCCGTAAAGAATATACATACAGAGTGCCCTCTACCGGCTATAGTAAAACGTCTTTCTCATGCCAAAAAGCCTTCGTATACCAAATTTGAATAGAATCGGTTGAAATACACGTGTAGTATTAAAAATAAATTAATTTAAAAATTTAATGTGAATATCATATATTTCCAAAACAAAGCTTTTGTCGATTTATTGGTTTATATGAAGTTTTTGTATTAATTTTAAAAGATCTATCGACTGTTAAAGTCCTGCTACAAAAACCTGAAACAGCCTGTAGCATTTCATGCTCTTTTAAAAGATATTTTCAGTAAGCCCGCTTGGTTTAAAACAAATAAGCTACAGGGCGTTATCTGCAGCGGTTACATATTTTTGTGATTTTTGAAAAAAAGTTAAATGCAACGGTACTATTTACTTCACAGACCGTTAATCACCATAAAATTTGTTAAATATTAGTGAAAACCGCATCATCAAGCTACAATTCGATCAAGATTCGATTCGATCAAGGTACCTTAGGAAACAAATAAGAGAGAACAAAAATTTTATTATCTAGAACCTTCCTTCACACTTTATCCAAGCTTAGAACTGCTTCAAAACTACTTTTGAGGCGTGTTGAAAAGCCAACGGATCAATGAAACATCAACAATGATAATAAAACAAAATAAACCAAAACACTTAGAATAACTTAAATTTTTGGCAAAAATAACTCACTAATGTGCGAAATGCCTTCCATAAACCTCGATGCATTTATTTAATCTAGTTTCGACGAAAAGAAAGCGCTGCTTAAGTCTCGGCCCTGGACACGTTTCTACTGGTATTTAGTGTTTTGTCATATTTTCCCTGGTTATTGGTTTTTTCTTGAAAAGTCAGGTCGTTTAGTCTACCCAATAATAAAATAATTTCGATAAAGGGGTGAAAGCAATGTGGGTTTTGCTCGAACCAACAATGCATATTATGCAAGTTTACATCAGCTTGTGGACAGATGCTTCATGCATCCATAGCATTTGTGATAAAAGGTTTGGATTTGCCCAAATCATATTTAAAAGTCAATGGTAATAGTTCAGTCTGTTATCATAATCGGTACCTGTTAAGGCCTGATGTAAAACAACGTGGTGGAGATATTATTCTCTTGAGAACTCTAGTGGACAATTGTTTTCGGAGTTCCCAGATTATGTGGGATCCAATTGCGCACCAACATGATTTACGAATTCATAGAGATGTCTGAATGGGCTACAGGTTGCCAGTTTTCCGTAATCGCTAAGTCAATCTTAAAAACACTTCTAGAGAAAAATGTCTTTCTTTGTCGTAATTGCATTGCACATTTTTGCCATGCAGTTGCATCGTATTCGAAACATTGAAAATAAATCATCATACGCTCTATCATACGCTTCTGCGTTAGTAAATGACATGTTTACAGTTACCATGGTTATGTGATTTGTTTTTCTCGATGAGGTAACTGGATCCGATTGATGGCACTCGAGTTTTTAACATTTTCTTCTATAACTCGAGAACGGGTGGCGATATCGAGATGCGGTTTTCACTAAAATTTTGCAAATTTTAAGGTGACTAAGGGTCTGTGAAGTAAATAGTATCGTTCCATTTAACATTTCTTCAAAAATCACAAAAATATGTAATCGCTGCAGATAACGTCCTCTAGCTCATTTGTTTTAAAGCAGACGATCTTACTGAAAATATCTTTAAAAAGAGCATAAAATGCTCTTTCAAACAACACCGAAAATATTCAAATCGGTTGAATGGTCTAGGAGATATTAAAATGTAAACATATGAAAACGCATTGGCCTCCCCTCCCTTATTATGACAGATATGAGAAATATCGCAAAGCAAAAGCGATGCGGTATTATCCAAGCTATTAAATGATGTTGTCAAAGTTATAGCTCATCGTATAAGTTTCTGAGATAGCGGGAACTTTATGTTTCTCAATGGCAGTTACGCCCCCTAGCGGTGGAATTACGAACTTCAAAATAATTTCCAGCTATTTCTATTGGTCACTTTGCTTATAAGGATTTTTTTCCCAAACCTCTAGGCCTTACCGTTCTAGAGATACAGCCGCTCCGTACGCTTAACGGGACATCCTGTATACAGAATGTCCCACGTAAGCGGCAAAGTACATAAATAGTATTAAGAAGCGGGGGAGATACACAGTTCTTTCTTATACAAAAGTTGTAGGAAATTTACCACACTATAAACGGAAAATGTTTTTATACATACAGGTGTTTCATAACGACGTACCGAAATAAACATATGTTATTTTAAATGGAATGATATAGTTTTTATTGCGTGTTCTAATTCTACACACCAAAATATGTTGACTTTGATAAGATATGTTGATACTTACCGCTTTTAGTTTTTGAGTTATTTTAATTAGACGGTTTTTTAGCAATTAACACAGTGTTCTTTAAAACTGAATTTCTTAGCGACTGATCGAGCTAGAAAGTTAAAATTTGTGAGAGTTGCTGCTTGGATACCTTAATTAGAGTGCCATTGGCTACATGAGTCTATCTTATACAGGGTATTCAAATATAACTACTATTTTACCATATTCATTGTAAAAAAGTCGAAAATTTTAAATGGAACACCCATATTTGACTAGCTTATCAGATAGAGAATTTAATTCCCTACAAATTAAAAATCTTCAGTACGTCTCTATACCTACAAGTTGAAGTTTTTGAGATATTGTGTAATTAATCAAAAGAAATAAGCTCATGAAAATACGTGATTAAGCATTAATAACGATTTAAAAAGAAAACAATAAATAATTCTCTGCTCTATGCATAGATGAAGCCGATTTACGAATTCGGCTTGCACATTATCTAGTATTTCAGCTAAAGCTTTCCCTTATTCTATTCTTCATATCTTCTATATAATCTATTTTACTAGAAAAAAAAACAACTTTCTCCAAAAAATTTAAATTCCTTAAATTTTTTGCATATATTTACTTTATTTCTTTAACAAAATTAATTTATTAAAAAGAAATTAATTTACTAGATTTATTCCATGCATAAGTGCACATTGCATTCATCACAACGACAATAAATTTACTTTCGCCGACACCTCGAGATGAAGATTTTTTCCACATTCCTATGCCTTAAATATTTATACCTCGGCCGAGGCACACAATTGCGCGGCGCGCTTTCGAAACCACCCGATGAAAATAATAAACGTGGGCATTAATGAAACGACCTTCTTTGTTGTCACCCAGGTTCGTTACGAAATCATCGGGAGGGGCAAAGCCACCAAGTATTTTCAAATAGATCCCGATTCCGGCCAGCTCAAAGTCACCAATGATCTCAAGAAAGAAGTAGACACCGAATATCAAGTAAAAGAAATATTTTTTAATTTATTTTTTGTTAATTAATTTTTTTTTAGGTGGACGTAAGAGCTTATGATTTGGGTGAACCCCAACTTTCTTCCGTTATCACTTTAGATGTTTATATTCAACACGTAGCGACGGTAGCACCGGAAGTTGGGCTCCGTTTCGCTGATAATTCTTATAGCATTCAATTACCAGAGAATTCAACTCTGGGGAGTTTAGTGAAGACTTTAACGATTGTTAATAGTCGAGCTCATGGTGGAAATATCCCGTTAAAGTGTACGATAATTTCGGGAAATGATGATGGTGAGTTAATTTTAATTGTTTAATTTTTTTATTATAATTTTAGTATTTAAGAATTTAACCTCGTTTCGAATAAATTTAAAAAACAAACTTAACGTGTATAGCCTCATTAAAATTGCAGGCACGTCCTAGGTATTCACTCATGACTCAACTTATTTATTATTATCCAACCGAGTCAGTAAATCTCGAAACGTCTCAAAGAAAACAACTCAAAATTTATTTATTAACTTAAAAATTTTTTTTAAGCAAAATTTCTCGTTAATGTAACTGAAGAACGAAATTGTGCACTTTATTTAAACGGAACGATTGATTTTGAATCGGTCGAATCTTACAACGTCGACGTTGAATTGATATCACTTCAAGGATTTTTAAATAAAGAATTTAGTAAAACGCAAGTTAACGTAAACGTTTTGGACGTGAATGATAACGAGCCGTTTTTTATTTACAATGGGAATTCTAAGGAGAAATTGTACGCGGCGTTGCCGATTGGTGCACCTTTAGCTACAACTGTGATACAAATGAAGGTCAGTTTAATTAATTTTTAAATAATTTGTACTCCCTCTGTTCCAAATTATGGTATACATTTCTCTAAAATTTATGGGTTAAGAAAGTTTGGAGAATTAACGAGTTTCTATCTATTTAATATAATATAATGTAATTTTAATTTAATTAATGAAAGAAACTAGAGTTCTGTTTATCGAAGGTTAAATCAAATCGATGTTTTGAGGATATGTAAGTCTCAACGCAAGTTAAAAGGTCATACTACATAACGCTGAACGACACAGAACCAGAAAGGCGCTGTAAAAGCAAAGGGTTCCTAACTAAAGTTATGTTTATGGCTGCAGTGGCCAGACCACGCTATGACAGTGCTAAAAGACAGTATTTCAACGGCAAAATAGGACTCTGGCTTTTTGTTTATAAAAAACCTATAAAAAAACAGCAAGAACCGGGTAAGAAGAACAATGCAGCAGAATGCAAAAAGATGATTATCGATAACGTTTCCAACCATTAGATCCAAGTTGATTGGTTCCATATTGATGATAATGGATCACGATAACATAATTGATAAGCAATACCACCATAGTTATCTCAATTTCTTATGCAGAAGCCAGGAAATACCACAATATCAAAATTGACAATCATCTACATTAAATTCTGTTATGACTAAAAAAACTAAAGGTGATAGAAAAAAGCGTTTCCTATAAAAATTGATGATATAGGATCACGGTAACATAATTCATAACCATTGCCACCATAGCTAACACCATTTCTTATGTACAAACCAGGAAATCCCAAAATCTCAAAATTGACAATCATCTCCGTTAAATTCTGTTATAAGTAGAAAATTAAAGGTGATAGAGAAAAACGTTATCCATAAAAATTAATGATGATGAATCAAGATAACATAATCCATAGTCAATACCACCATAGATATCATCATTTCTTAGGTTCAAGCCAGGAATTCTCAAAATTGACAATCGTCTGCGTTAAATTCTGTTATAAGTAGAAAATTGAAGGTGATAGAGAACAACGTTTCCCATAAAAATTCATGATAATGAATCAAGATAACATAATTCATAATGAATGCCACCATAGATATCACTATTTCTGAAGTTCAAGCCAGAAATTCTCAAAATATCAAAATTGACAATCATCTGCGTTAAATTCTATTATAACTAGAAAACTAAAGGTGATAGAGAAAAACGTTTCCCATAAGAATTAATGATAATGAATCAAGATAACATAATTCATAACCAATGCTACCGTAGATATCACCATTTCTTAGGTTCAAACCAGGAATTCTCAAAATATCAAAATTGATAATCATCTGCGTTAAATTCTGTTATAAGTAAAAAATTAAAGGTGATAGAGAAAAACGTTTCCCATAAAAATTAATAATAGTGAATCAAGATAACATAATTCATAACCAATGCCACCATAGATATCACCATTTCTTAGGTTCAAACCAGGAATTTTCAAAATATCAAAATTGATAATCATCTGCGTTAAATTCAGTTATAAGTAAAAAATTAAAGGTGATAGAGAAAAACGTTTCCTATAAAAATTAATGATAATGAATCAAGATAACATAATTCATAACCAATGCTACCATAGATATTACCATTTCTTAGGTTCAAGCCAGGAATTCTCAAAATATCAAAATTGACAATCATCTGCGTTAAATTCTGTTATAAGTAGAAAATTAAAGGTGATAGAGAAAAACGTTTCCTATAAAAATTAATAATAGTGAATCAAGATAACATAATTCATAACCAATGCCACCATAGATATCACCATTTCTTAGGTTCAAACCAGGAATTTTCAAAATATCAAAATTGATAATCATCTGCGTTAAATTCAGTTATAAGTAAAAAATTAAAGGTGATAGAGAAAAACGTTTCCTATAAAAATTAATGATAATGAATCAAGATAACATAATTCATAACCAATGCTACCGTAGATATCACCATTTCTTAGGTTCAAGCCAGGAATTCTCAAAATATTAAAATTGACAATCATCTGCGTTAAATTCTGTTATAAGTAGAAAATTAAAGGTGATAGAGAAAAACGTGTCCCATAAAAATTAATGATAATGAATCTAGATAATATAATCCATAGTCAATGCCACCATAGATATCACAATTTCTTAGGCTCAAGCCAGGAATTCTCAAAATATCAAAATTGACAATCACCTGCCTTTAATTCTGTTATAAGTAGAAAATTGAAGGTGATAGAGAAAAACGTTTCCCATAAAAATTAATGACAATGAATCATAATAATATAATTCATAACCAGCACTACCATAGATATCGCCATTTCTTAGGTTCAAGCCAGGAATTCTCAAAATATCGAAGTTGACAATCATCTGCGTTAAATTCTGTTATAAGTAGAAAATTGAAGGTGATAGAGAAAAACGTTTCCCATAAAAATTAATGATAATGAATCAAGATAACATAATTCATAATCAGTGCTACCATAGATAAGATCATTTCTTAGGTTCAAGCCAGGAATTCTCAAAATATCAAAATTGACAATCATCTGCGTTAAATTCTGTTATAAGTAGAAAATTAAAAGTGATAGAGAAAAACGTTTCTCATAAAAATTAATAATAATGAATCAAGATAACTTAATTCATAACCAATGCTATCATAGATATCACCATTTCTTAGGTTCAACCCAGGAATTCTCAAAATATCAAAATTGACAATCATCTGCGTTAAATTCTGTTATAAGTAGAACACTAAAGGTGATATAGAAAAATGTTTCCCATACAAATTAATGATAATGAATCATGATAACATAATTCATAACCAGCACTATCATAAATATCACCATTTCTTAGGTTCAAACCAGGAATTCTCAAAATATCGAAGTTGACAATCATCTGCGTTAAATTCTGTTATAAGTAGAAAATTGAAGGTGATAGAGAAAAACGTTTCCCATAAAAATTAATGATAATGAATTAAGATAACATAATTCATAACCAATACCTAGATATCGCCATTTCTTAGGTTCAAGCCAGGAATTCTCAAAATATCAAAATTGACAATCATCTGCGTTAAATTCTGTTATAAGTAGAAAATTAAAGGTGATAGAGAAAAACGTTTCCCATAAAAGTTAATGATAATGAATCAAGATAACATAATCCATACTCAATACCACCATAGATATCATTATTTCTTAGGTTTAAGCCAGGAATTCCCAAAATATCAAAATTGACAATCGTCTGCGTTAAATTCTGTCATAAGTAGAAAATTAAAGGTGATAGAGAAAAACGTTTCCCATAAAAGTTAATGATAATGAATCAAGATAACATAATTCATAATCAGTGCTACCATAAATATCACCATTTCTTAGGTTCAAGCCAGGAATTCTCAAAATATCAAAATTGACAATCATCTGGGTAAAATTCAGTTATAAGTAGAAAATTGAAGGTGATAGAGAAAAACATGTCCCATAAAAATTAATAATAATGAATCAAGATAACATAATTCATAATCAATGCCACCATAGATATCACCATTTCTTATGTTCAAGCCAGGAATTCTCAAAATATCAAAATTGACAATCATCTGCTTTAAATTCTGTTATAAGTAGAAAATTAAAGGTGATAGAGAAAAACGTTTCCCATAAAAATTAGTGATAATGAATCACGATAACATAATTCATAACCAATGCTATCATAAATATCACCATTTCTTAGGTTCAACCCAGAAATTCTTAAAATATCAAAATTGACAATCATCTGTGTTAAATTCTGCTATAAGTATTAAATTAAAGGAGATAAAGAAAAAAGTTTCCCATAAAAATTAATGATAATGAATCAAGATAACATAATTCATAACCAATGCTATCATAGATATCACCATTTCTTAGGTTCAAACCAGGAATTCTCAGTATATCAAAATTGACAATCATCTGCGTAAAATTCTGTTATAAGTAGAAAATTAAAGGTGATAGAGAAAAACGGTTCCCATAAAAATTAATGATAATGAATCAAGATGACATAATTCATAACCAATGCTATCATAGATATCGCCATTTCTTAGGTTCAAGCCAGGAATTCTCAAAATATCAAAATTGACAATCATCTGCATTAAATTCTGTTATAAGTAGAAAATTAAAAGTGATAGAGAAAAATGTTTCCCATAAAAATTAATGATAATGAATCAAGATAACATAATTCATAACCAATGCTATCATAGATATCACCATTTCTTAGGTTCAAGCCGGGAATTCTCAAAATATCAAAATTGACAATCATCTGCGTTAAATTCTGTTATAAGTAGAAAATTAAAAGTGATAGAGAAAAACGTTTCCCATAAAAATTAATGATAATGAATCAAAATAACATAATTCTTAACCAATGCCACCATAAATATCACCATTTCTTAGGTTTAAGCCAGGAATTCTCAAAATATTAAAATTAGCAATCATCTGCGTTAAATTCTATTATAACTAGAATACTAAAGGTGATAGAGAAAAACGTTTCCCATAAAAATTAATGATAATGAATCAAGATAACATAATTCATAACCAATGCCACCATAGATATCACCATTTCTTGGGTTCGAGCCAGGAATTCTCAAAATATCAAAATTGACAATCATCTGCGCTAAATTCTGTTATAAGTAGAAAATTAAAGGTGATAGAGAAAAACGTTTCCCATAAAAATTAATGATAATGAATCAAGATAACATAATTCATAACCAGCACTATCATAAATATCACCATTTCTTAGGTTCAAACCAGGAATTCTCAAAATATCGAAGTTGACAATCATCTGCGTTAAATTCTGTTATAAGTAGAAAATTGAAGGTGATAGAGAAAAACGGTTCCCATAAAAATTAATGATAATGAATCAAGATAACATAATTCATAACCAATGCTATCATAGATACCACCATTTCTTAGGTTCAAACCAGGAATTCTCAAAATATCAAAATTGACAATCATCTGTGTTAAATCCTGTTATAAGTAGAAAATTGAAGGTGATAGAGAAAAACGTTTCCCATAAAAATTAATGACAATGAATCAAAATAACATAATTCGTAACCAATGCTACCATAGATATCACCATTTCTTAGGTTCAAGCCAGGAATTCTCAAAATATCAAAATTGACAATCATCTCGGTAAAATTCAGTTATAAGTAGAAAATTGAAGGTGATAGAGAAAAACGTTTCCCATAAAATGTAATGATAATGAATCAAGATGACATAATTCATAACCAATGCTATCATAGATATCACCATTTCTTGGGTTCAAGCCAGGAATTCTCAAAATATCAAAATTGACAATCTGCGCTAAAATCTGTTATAAGTAGAAAATTAAAGGTGATAGAGAAAAACGTATCCTATAAAAATTAATGATAATGAATCAAGATAACATAATTCATAACCAGCACTATCATAAATATCACCATTTCTTAGGTTCAAACCAGGAATTCTCAAAATATCGAAGTTGACAATCATCTGCGTTAAATTCTGTTATAAGTAGAAAATTAAAGGTGATAGAGAAAAACGTGTCCCATAAAAATTAATGATAATGAATTAAGATAACATAATTCATAACCAATGCTATCATAGATATCACCATTTCTTAAGTTCAAGCCAGGAATTCTCAAAATATCAAAATCGCCAGCAAACCTCGCCAAAAACTATGAATGAATTGATAGATTGTGTTAAAAGTGCCTTCGACGCATTAACTAAAGAAAAGTTAGATAACGTATTCTCGACACTACAAAAGTGCATGGAGTCAACCATGATGGCCTCAATAACTATAAAATTGAATAAATTTGAATCTGAGCATGCTACAGAAAAACTTTTCGAACTAAAGTTGTAGCAAATTGTATTCTTAACAAAATTATATTATGATATCTATGGTTTTCTTACAAACCATAGATATCGAGAAAAATATGAAAATTCATGAATAAAGAAAAGCTTCGCCATGAAGGGCGTTTACATTGAACCAGCTGAATTGTGTTTAAATGTGTAAAATTTTCATAAATGTATGTTTAAATTAAGGTACAAATTGAATTACTAATTTTTCAAATACAATAAAGCAGTTTCCAAAGTTTTGTATACCATAATTTGAGACAAATTGTAAAGAGAAATGTAATAATTTGGAACAGAGGGAGTAACAATTAATGACTAAAAATAATTTTTAGGCTGACGATAAAGACAGCGGAAAATTCGGGAAAATAAATTACACCTTAAAATCAAACGATTCATCAACACCCTCAACTCTATCATATTTCTCAATTGATTCAACATCGGGAATAATAAAAACGAAAAAAACGTTCGAAGAACTCGATAATTCAGAACCATTCCGCTTCTTGGTCGAAGCAAGAGATAACCCAAACTCAACCGAAAATTATCACTCAACCGAAACAACATTAATAATTAATTTAATCGCTCCAATAAATCGCTTAGTCTTAGAAATAGGCGATGCAAAACCGGATGTTGTTGCGAATAAATTAGAAACGGTATCTCAAGTAATCCAAGATCGATCCGGTTTGATTGCTGGGATCGAAAAGATAAACATCCGCGAGTTTATCGGCGAAAACGGGACTTTGGAAGTTGATCCGATCGGAACGGACGTTTGGTTTTACGTAATCGATCCAGAAACGGAAACGATCCTACCAAGAAATCACACTCTAATCCAAAATCAGATTCTTGCAAAATCAGCGATGAATAATATCACTTTTGATATTTCCGGCCAAATCCAACACACCGCATTCGGAATTCACGAACCACTCGTCGTTCAAAAAATAAAAACCGCCTCAATCGCTTCGATTCACGGAGATGTTTTTCCCTACGCCTTAATTATAATCGCAATTATTATTTTTGTGTTAGGAATCGTTGGGATTATTTATATTTGCGTTTCTTGGTCCAAATATAAATCGTTTAAAGATCAAATGCAGCGGCAATACGTGGTACCCGCGAGTCCGAGTCGTTACGATTCGGTTTATGTTGAACCAAATTTGAAGGAGTATGAAACTCAAGTTTTACAGATGTGTGTTCCGGTTGATGATCAAGATGATTATAACGATTTACATTTAGATTTTAGCAATAAAAATCATACATTTAGTTTGGAGAATGTTAGTTATATCTCGAAGGATAATAATTTGAATAAATATGGGCAACAAAGTCCCGTTAGTAGTGAATCAGCGACTACTGCAAGAGCTTCTAGCGTTGGAGAACATATTTTAACATCGAATCATAATCATTCGATGAGAGGAGAACATGTTTATCACAGGTAATTTTAAATACTCGATTTTTAATTTATTACTGAGTTTGTTTTGATAGATCTTCTGATGATGAAGAGATGAATGCAAGCCCAACAAACGATAATGTGATGTTTAGAGAGAAGAAGGATTATTCTCATATGGGGTATCCCTATGGGGATCATTCTCCAATTGAGACAACGACAGAACTTTAAGTGAAAAAACGTTTTAATTAAATGATAAAGAAAGGGATTGAAATGAAAAAGAAAAAGTCATTAGTGCTTAGTGATAAATTTATATATTAGGATATTAAGATATTTATTTTCTTTTTTTATGATAAATGATGATAAAGTCTAAGAGATTATATGATTAATTTTTAAGTTAATTAGTTATTAATAACGTGGATTTAAGAATGTATAGATGTTTTTTTATATAGATGAGGAATTATTTTGTACATATTGTAATTAAATAGGGATTTTTATATTAATAATAATAATATATTACTTATTATTATAAGAGGAAAAAAATATTAAATAAAAATATATTAAAATAAGATTATTTAATAAGATCTTTATTGTTCCTTCTTTCATTTTAAATACAGTGTGTTAATTAATTGTGGTACCCGACGTCCAAGGTCTATAGAACATAAAGTTACCTAATTCCCATGCATCTGTGGTATCGATTGCTACCCCGCAGATTGACGTCACTGGTTCGATACAGTCAGAGTAAAGAGTTGAGTAAAAGATAGCCTATACTGTAGTACAGTTTATATAAAATAGTGATGGGCATAATCGAATGACCATAATCGATTAACCGATTATACACGATCATTCGAGATATAGATTATTCTAAAAAATAATCGATTATAATGAAATAATCGAATGAAATAATCGAATAAAATAATCGATTATTTTTCCATTCGATTATATTTCTATTCGATTATTTTTTCATTCGATGTTGAAAGTTAAAATAAAATTCTATATAAAATATTGACTGACATACTACTTCAAGGCTGTTTTGGGAATTTACCGACTTCTCTGAATGTCTCATTTTAATATTTAAATTAAATAGAGCCTCAAATGATTAGTAGAATCCACGTTTTATGTTTGTATTCATTACTAGTTGTTTGATATGAAGTAAAAAAAGAATGATTATTTGATTCCCCATGATAATATGGAGGATGGTCAGTCAAAATACATATTTCAAAGAAAATATTTATTGCACTACATATTACTATTTAAAAACATGATTTCGTTGATCATATTGCTGCTTAACCTACTCCTTCTGTCCTTTGTTAACTCGTCTGCTTTTGAGAATACCCTCTCAGATGGCACTGATGTTGCTGGCACGCAGAGGTACTTATTTGCAAGTTTATATAGTTGCGGGAACATCTCCTTCTTGGACTCCCAAAAGTCTAAAGGATTCAGCTTCCTATCTACCAATGGTAGGTCTAGGTACTGCTTTATTTGTGCTTCGGCAGAATGTGTAGGTGTGGACGCGCTGAATTCCTGCTTAGCCTTTATATCAAAATGCTCCCAAAGTAAACTAGCTTGGTTCTCGCTGGAATCTAAAATTTATATTCAAATATACTCTATTATCGAACTATTGCAATAACAAATAAAAAAAAACTTTTAACGAAAATGAGTTAACAGTAATAATTTACCTGCACGCCCCTGAGTACAAGGTATTTCAGAATTTGGAGTTTCTAGATGCTGAGTGATAGTCACAATCAAATCCTCTACTTCTTGTGTAATCCATTTAAGGGCTTGATTACCATTTATTACCTTATCAAAGGCCAATATCTTTAATCTGGGGTCCAATAATGTCGCCTTTGCACAAATTTTTGAAGATTCAACATAACCCAATCTCCTCAATAGGATATCATGAAAATTGGTTTGCAATACCTTTCCCGTGGAAGTTATTGGTTGTGCATTCTCAACAGCGTGTTGGACACCACGAATTAAGGGGATGATAATGGACAACGTTATATATTTTTCTCCCGACAACTCGGAAGTCATAGCTTCAATAGGTTTTAAAATACATATGCAGTCTTTAATTAGTGCCCAGTCTTCCGATGACAAAAGTGAAGGTGATCCGGGAAGATTGGACATTGCTGCTGACAACGGAACTTTTAATTCCTCTAATCTTTGCATCATCGTCAAGCAAGAATTCCATCTTGTTGAAACGTCCTGTTTCACTTTTAGCAGAGGAAGTTTCATTTGATCCTGCATTTTGGCCAGTTCACCAGATGCTACAGTGCTTCTTTTAAAGTGTCCCACAATATTTTTGCATTTCTCGAGCAATTGCTGTAGATCTGCATGTTTGAGGGTGTTCATGGTACATAGGTTCAGCGTATGTGCTATGCAGGGTTGGTGAGTCTTATTGAGATGAACAGTGATAGCGTTTCTCATATTTGAAGCGTTATCTGTTACAATACAGTGAACTTTTTCAAAGATATCCCAACTTTCAAAACCTTCGCGAAGTGCGCTGGCAACATTTCCTGCTGAATGACGATCAACCAATTGTTTTGTTTCCAGTAAGTAACTGTTCAATTGGCTTCCGTTTATATAATGAGCAGTAACTGCCAAAAATGCTTTCATAGATGATGATGTCCATATATCTGTTGTTATAGACAAATTTGACGACAAATTCAACTCATTTTTTACCTTACTCAACGTCGCTGTACATATATATATTTGGTATAAGGGAAGTTGTAATTTTTTTTCGACTTGGTAAGTCATAATGCGGATTAAGTTTATTTGTATATTTCATGAACCCCTTATTTTCAACAATGGATAAGGGCTGAAAATCAGAAACTATCATTTCAACTAAACTTTGATCTATTTCGGTTTGCTCATTTTCTGAAATACTATATGTTTGTGTTTTTCCGTAAAGAGCAAGTTGACGTTTACGTTTGGAAGGCGGTGGGTGTATTATAGAATGTTGTGAGGAAGTTTCAGTTGTAGAAGTTGACGGAAGTGTACCTCGAATTTCTTCGCATGATGTATCTTCAGAAGGTTTAGATTTTTGTAATAATAAGGCTGGGTGCTTTCGTTTTAGGTGTTCACTTAAATTTGTAGTATTGCCAAAGTTCGGGTAGGGGTGTGTATATATTTACATCGAGTTTCAAAGAATTCGGTAAATCCCCGAATCCGCCCTCTGAAGTAGTAATACTGTAAATATTTTAGATAGAATTTTATTTCAACTTTCATCATCGAATGAAAATATAATTGAATGGAAAAACAATCGACTATTTCATTCGATTATTTTATAATTGATTATTTTATTCGATTATAAAATAATCGATTAATAATCAAATAATCGATTAATAATCAAATAATCGATTAATAATCGATTATTCATATATCTCGATTATGCCCATCACTAATATAAAATATTTAAACATCGCATCGTGCTGTGTGGTTCATAGAACCAGCTACGTCACTGACCCACCTTGCCTCTCAGAGGAGGAGAATCGGCATTGGGTAATCTTATGTTCTATAGACCTTGCCCGACGTCATCATTGCAAGTATGCAACCAATATCACAGTATTGGTATTGCAATTATCTATTTCCGTTCGTTTTAGTCAGAAACTAAATCTTTCTTTTCTGTCGTATTTATTTAGTTTCTGTGCGATTGTTGCTTGCTTTACTGCTTGTTTTCTTTCTATTGTGCAAATATTGAGTGCTAGAGATTTTTGAAATAGCGCCTAGCAAAAAACTTCTTAGTTTGCGTGAAAAAATGGAAGTTGTTAACGTTTCGGTAAAGGAACAATTGTCAGTACGGAAGCTCGCCGAAAAATTTAATATCGGAAAAACTCAAGCCGCGGAAATGGTTTAGAATATAAATAATATTCGTCTACAGTGGAAGTCAGGAAGCAATGCCGGTCAAAAAAGGGGTTTTTTGAAAACTGGCAGACTTCAAATTGACAACGTGTGTTTTAATTGGTTTTCTCGTGGTCGTAGCCAAAACATTCGGGACGTTTAGTGAAGGCCAAAGCTCATGAAATAGCACAAAAATTAAATGTTGGCAACTTTCGGACATCCAATGGTTGGCTGAAAAAATAGCGTAAGAGCCACTTTAATTTTTAAGTCTACGCAAGAAGATGTGTTCAACGCCGACGAAACTGGCCTTTTCTTCAAAGCTTTACCGAACAAAACACTTGCTTTTAAGTCTGAAAATGTAGCGGTGGAAAACTTTCCAAGGAAAATTTAAACTATATAAAAAACTTCTTACTTGCTTAATATCAATTTATTCGGAACCGGTTTCGAGCTTAGCCCATCATCATCCGAATCTACGTAAAAATTACATTACGATCAATTAAATATAATGAGAAACATAATAAAAATATTACAATCATAAACTTACTGTCAAATAGTTAAAAAGTAACCCACGACGTCATTAAAACAAAAATTATGAAAAGAGTACATATTGAAATATATCAAACAGTAATGATGTATGTTATTGTGAACATTAAAGTTAAAAACACAGTATATAAATAAAATTGTATAGATAAAATATTGTAAAACACTTTAAAAAGAACGAAACGCACGAACAAAACTTGACATGAGCACGAGAAAAACGACTATGAAACAGAAAAATAAAACCGGATACAAGAGCCTAAACGAAAAACGATATGAATTTTTAAGAAAAATTACAGACAATAAAAAATATAACCAATAAATAACATAATTCGCATCACACTATACAGGGTGATTCATTAGCTCTATGACAAACTTTGGCAGATGAAAGGTGATGCGATTCTAAGGAAAAAATGTTATATGAATATGGGTCCGATTCATTTTGGTTAAAGAGTTACAAGCCTTTGAAAATTTTACACAGTTTAATAGGCAAATGAAAATGTAACATAAAAAATAAGTTTAAAAATTACAAAAATTGTTCGAAATGTCCGCCTTCAGCTTGAATGCACGCCTCATATCGACGAAGTAAAGATATTTGGATCATTCCGTATGCTATTAGCTGCATCTTGAATTCTGTCCAGTAGTTGCTGACGGGTAGTAATTTCTACATGGTACACAAGCTGCTCCATGTGTCCCCAGAAATAATAATCCAGCGGATTTAGATCTGGGGATCGTCGTGGCCAGACTACTGGACCTCCATTGCCAATCCATTTGTTTGGAAAATGTTCATGTAACCAAGCGATGACTTCTCTTCCTCGATGTGGTGGTGCACCATCGTGCTGATACCACATATTTTGAACGATGTTAAGTGGTACGTCGTCGATAAAATCGAAAAGGTTATGTCCCAAGAAATTTCTGTACATATTTGCATTTAAGCGTTCATTTATCACCCATACAGGTAGCAAAGAATTGTTAAAAATGCCACCCCAAACGTTTACACTAAACCGTTGCTGAAATCTTCCTGGTCTAATTGCATGTGGATTTTGCAAGGACCACACATGTTCGTTATGATAATTATTTATGCCGTCCCTAGTGAAACACGCATAATCAGATCACAGAACTTGGGAAATGTAGTTATTATTTTGAGCATGTTGCTGAATAATCCAGTGGCAAAATGCTAAGCGTTGCTCAGTATCTCCAAACGGATGTAACATTTCTCGATTCAATACACGCCATACAAAACTTTGGGATATTTGTAACATGCTCGCTATACGTACTAATTGAAGGGTCGTCAAGTACTAAATCAATAACACGTTCTTCATTTTGTACATTCACATCATGGGGACGAACGGAATGCAGTTCTTCAGTCGTAAATACATGCATTTTCGTTTTCGATCAAAACTCTGACATTTATAAACTTTGAAACACACAGAATAGAGTAAATTGAAATGTTTGACATAAAGAACTCAGTTTTGTTATCACAGCCAACTCTGTATTTGTGTTTCATAATTATTGTTGCGATTGTTGCAAATCTTTACTTCGTCGATGTGAAGCGTGCATTCAAGCTGAAGGCGGCCATTTCGAACAATTTTTGTAATTTTTAAACTTATTTTTTATGTTACATTTTCATTTGCCTATTAAACTGTGTAAAATTTTCCAAGGCTTGTAACTCTTTAACCAAAATGAATCGGACCCATATTCATATAACATTTTTTCCTTAGAATCGCATCACCTTTCATCTGCCAAAGTTTGTCATAGAGCTAATGAATCACCCTGTATAGGAGAATCTTTTAAATATTTAAATAAAGGGTTATATTCAATGTCGATTTGATCATTCAATAATGTGTATTCTTTTTTTCTCTTGAATTTATAAATTTCATATTGTTCTAGTAAGTCCATTTTTGGACCTTTACTACATTGATGAATGATTTTAACATTATTATAATTTATTATGTGTCCAGTGTCAGAGTGATATCTGTAGACATTTGAATTACATTTATTCTTGTGTTCTTGTATTCGTATGCCTAATCTTCTTCCTGTTTGTCCTATGTATATTCCATCACAGTTAGAACATTCTATAGAATAAACACCGCATTTGTCAAAAGTGTCTATCTTCTCCATATGACAATTTCAGAGTAATTTCAGGATAGAATTATTATTGGAAAAAGCCAACGATAAATTATACTTAGAAAAAATATTTTTGGACTGTAATGTAATATTATTAAAAGGTATAGGTTTGTAAATCTTAGGTTCTGTACATTTTAAGTATAATGGATCTTTCTGAAGTTTTATTTTATATAGGAGTTTATTAATAATTTAATTTGGAAAGTTATTGGTCATGGCAAGTTTATAAATGTAGGTAAATTCTTTTGTTCTATCTTCTTTAGAAAGTGGGTAGTTGAGGGCTCTATTGAATAAAAAACGGAAGTTCGCCAATTTATGGGATAAAGGATGAGAGGAATCATATGGAATTGTATTGACATTAGTCGGTTTTCGAAAGATATCAAAACAGATCTTATTATTTATATTCTTAAGTTGTAAGTCAAGAAAATTAAGTGTTTTGAAATTGAAACTAATATTATACAAAAAGAAGTTTTATTTACAGAAAAAATATACAATATTACCTTATATTATACAAAATCATTAAAATTTTAAATACAAAATAATTAATTTTAATATCCATTTCCGAATTGATTATTAATTTAATATTTTAATTCAAAATATAAATTATTCACTCAAAATTTAAAAAAAAAACGATTAATATCATTCACACACACACCTTATTCATTTTATAAAAACTAAATACATCGAACGATTGCATAGGAATTGAATGGAAAATATCCAAGTATTAAAACAAGAACTAACGATAAGAAATGCCAAAAAACGTAAAGATGCTCTAATATCACCAAAATTGTTAGATTAAAAATTAATTGAAGAAGATACATTAATTAATTAACAAATAAAATTAGAAAAACAAGTTTTTTTTTAAATATAAATATTATTTTTCCTACACATAATCAAATTTTAATTCCAATAAATCATTTTCCATATCTTGAAGCAATAGTATACAAAGAATTCAACAACTCCAAAGCTCGAGTATCTTCATCTTCATCTTTCAAAGTTTGATCAACAAATTTCGGTATCGCCGAATTTTTACTAACATGCTTATCATTTTCCGCCACGCGAGAAGAATCAAACAAATCCAATTTCGATGAATAATCAATTTTTGATTTATTTTCACTAGAAGAAACGTAACCATCATTTTCCAAATTATCATTATGATTATCAGTAACATTTCCAGCACATTCACTAATTAACAATAAAATTAATCTCCTCGTGAGCGGATTTTGTTCGATTTCGCGCATTTTATTCAAAAACTCATCTTGGGTCGTATTTAATTTCGATAAAATTCGAATTAAACGCGAATTTTCATTCTTTGTGGTTGTATTCATAAAATCAATTAAAATCCCGTGAACTTGAGTCGAGTTTAATTCGATTTTCGGTAACGTTCTTAATTCGTAATTAATTTCGGTTGATTCTAAAGTTGGTTTTGTACCGTCTAAATCGTCGTTTATGGCTAGGGGGTTCGAATATAATTTATCTTTAAATAAATTTTCTTTTTTGTTTAAAGGGGTTGTTGCAAAATGTTTTTCTTTAATGTAATTATTAAATTGTGATACGAAACTTTGGCTATCCGCGCTTTGTAAGTTCTCGCCATCGGTGCTTAATGAGTTGTATTCGAAATTATTTGAGTTATTCTTTGCTAAGAGATAACCCCAAGTTGGGCTAATCGATGGGGTTGTTGTTGATAATTTGGGGAGTTCTGGTTTTATATCGGCGTCGGAATAATTTAATAATTCGTCTTCTTCGGTGTTATCGATACTTCTTTGAGTTGTACGACTTAAATTTTCTTTGATTATTGGTTCCGTTGGGCGAACGTCTTGCAAATATTTTCTAAACATTTCTGGGTCGTCCAAATATGAACTTAAAGCTTTCGTAAAAACTTGAGCTAACTGCCTCACCCTCGGCGTAACAACCCCATTCTTTGTGTGTTGCCCCTCGAGATCGTTATCTTCAGTTACGCTTTGAGTTGTCTCTTCATCCTCTTTAAATAAATCTTTGTACCTATTCAATGTAGGAATCGATAATAACTCAATATCTTTTTTGTTATTTTCATCATTTTCTGTTGTAATCTCATCATCGTTTTGGCTAAAATTTTCGTGATCACCAACACCTTCGAGGGCGTTTGCAAAATAAACGGCTAATGAATGTAAAGTTTGTGGGCCAGCGGAAGGGGGGACTATTAATCCTTCGCGGGATTCATCACTTTCATTTTTATTCACCGTTTTAATCAAATCTTTGATGCTCGTTAACATATTTGTGACGTGTTCGTAAACTTTTGGGGTTCTTGAGGGGAAAATTGTGGGTTGAGTTGGGGTTATTGTCGTTTCAAACGGTCTGGCTGATGATATTTCATAATTAGGAGATGAATCAATTGTATTTAAATTAGGTTTCGTTGAAACATTCGAAGTTAATTTAGGAGGTAACTCAAACGGTTTCGGTTTTTGAATGATATCAAAATCATCATTTAAAGCATCAAATTCTTCATCATTTGATTTTATTAATAAAGATTTCGATTTTTTCGAATTAATTGAAGAGTTTGGAGTGGTTGATTTAGGCAAATAAGTATTCCCAGCTCCAAATCGCGTTATTACTTCACCATCATAAGATTTAGTCACATAAAACCCAGTTGGTTTTAGCGAAAAATTATTTTCCGTGACTCTCTCAATTTCTTGATTTTTAACATTAACCCGATAAATCGATGATTCGGTGGCTTTTTCAAACGACCTCGGCTTTTGGATATCGGGATATTTGGAAATTTTAAAAACCTTCGAGTCTTGCTCCGTTCGTTTTCTTCCAACGACTATTTCAAAGTCGGGTTTTTTCGTCCCCGAATACGTTTTTGTCGTTATTTCTTCCAAATTAATTAATTTCGTCGTTTTTGGAGCTCGCGTTGTCCCTTTCCTGTTAACGATTTCATCGATACACGCGTTATTTGGATTTTCAGCTTGCGAAATCGCCGCTGAATATCGCCTGTAAATAATGGGGGAAGATTCGGAAGAAGGATTTTGATTTTCAGGTTTTTGTAAATTCGTCGAAACGTTAATTTTGATCCGTTCGGGTTTCTCTTTTTGTGGGAGTGACGATGAAATTCTTACGAATTCGGTTTTATTTGCGTTTTCGGTTATAACAGGAATCGAATTCACCACGTGAATCTTTTCATTGTTATCAAATTTATTTTCTAACTTCAAATTGTTTTTATTTTGATTAACATTTTCTGTTACAACGTTACTGTAAGGTTCTGAAACGGTTATTTCTTCTTTATTCGATTCATCTTGATTATTAAAGATTAAATTTTTCGTCGTCGTTGTAAAGGGTGGAATCGTCGGCGAATAAAAGAAATTCTCCGTTGTGAATTCTTTGATGTTATAAGATGATTTTGGAGTGCTCACTACGAAAGGTTTTCCATCGTTCAATGGAATACGATTCGTGGAAACTGTTTGAGGAGGAATCGTTTGAGGCCCGGTTGTGTAAGCTTTCGTTGATAAAAACTTAGGTTCGCGAACTTCAGTATAAATTTCTTTATGATTCGGATAAAATTCCTTCGTTGTCAAACTTTCCTCGTTACGTTGATCTTCATACTGATTCTGATTTTGATCCGTTTGAGTATTAATCGTCGTTTCAAAAGGTTTATTTGTTGTAAACCCATTTTCATTTTGATTCGTTGAGACATCTTGGTTATTTTGATTAAATTCTGTTGTTATAAACTCATTATTCAAATTATTTTGATTATAATCAGTTAATTTTTGATTTGATTCGGTTGTAAATTCATCAGAATATTGTTGTGTTTCACTTCTTGTAAATGTAACAGTTGGGTTATCATTTAATTCTTGACTTGTTTTATGATTTGGATAGTGTGGGTGATTTTGATCATTTTCTTGATTAATAAAATGATCATTTTGAGTATTTATTTTTGATTTTTCGTTATTTTGACTTAAATCATCACCTATTTCTGAATTAAAATGCAAATCTTTATTTAAATTATGATTCAAGTTTTGATTATTCAAATTTGATTTCAAATTTTGATTATTTTGATTCAAATTTTTATGATTTTCGTTAAAGTTTTTATCATTTTCGTTCAAATTTCGGCCATTTTGATTATTTTGGTTCAAATTTCGACCGCTTTGATCATTTTTGTTCAAATTCTGGCCATTTTGATTATTTTGATTAAAATTTTGACCAATTTGATCATTTTGGTTCAAATTTCGACCATTTTCATTCAAATTTTTGCCATTTTGATACAAACTTCGGCCATTTTGATCATTTTGGTTCAAATTTCGACCATTTTCATTCAAATTTCGTCCATTTTGATCATTATGGTTCAAATTTTTGCCATTTTGATCATTTTGGTTCAAATTTCCACCATTTTCATTCAAATTTCGTCCATTTTGATCATTACGGTTCAAATTGTGGCCATTTTGATACAAATTTCGGCCATTTTGATCATTTTGGTTCAAATTTCGACCATTTTCATTCAAATTTCGTCCATTTTGATCATTATGGTTCAAATTTTTGCCATTTTGATCATTTTGGTTCAAATTTCCACCATTTTCATTCAAATTTCGTCCATTTTGATCATTACGGTTCAAATTGTGGCCATTTTGATACAAATTTCGGCCATTTTCATTATTTTGATTCAAATTTCGACCACTTTGATCATTTTGGTTTAACTTTTGATCATTTTGGTTCAAATTTCGACCATTTTCATTCAAATTTCCTCCACTTTGATCATTATGATTCAAATTTTGGCCATTTTGATACAAATTTCGGTCATTTTGATCATTTTGGTTCAAATTTCGACCATTTTCATTTAAATTTCGTCCATTTTGATCATTATGGTTCAATTTTTGGCCAGTTTGATCATTTTGGTTCAAATTTCGACCATTTTCATTCAAATTTCGTCCATTTTGATCATTTTCATTCAAATTTCCACCATTTTCATTCAAATTTCGTCCATTTTGATCATTATGGTTCAAATTATGGCCATTTTTATACAAATTTCGGCCATTTTGATTATTTTTATTCAAATTTCGACCACTTTGATCATTTTGGTTTAATTTTTGATCATTTTCATTCAAATTTCGTCCATTTTGATCATTATGGTTCAAATTTTGGCCATTTTTATACAAATTTCGGCCATTTTGATTATTTTGATTCAAATTTCGACCACTTTGATCATTTTGGTTTAATTTTTGATCATTTTCATTCAAATTTCGTCCATTTTGATCATTATGGTTCAAATTTTGGCCATTTTGATTCAAATTTCGACCACTTTGATCATTTTGGTTCAAATTTCGACCATTTTCATTTAAATTTCGTTCATATTGATTATTTTGGTCCAAATCTTGGTCGTTTTGATACAAATTTCGGTTATTTGGTTTATTTTGATTCAAATTTCGGCCATTTTGATTCAAATTTCGACCACTTTGATCATTTTGGTTTAATTTTTGATTATTTTGGTTCAAATTTCGACCATTTTCATTCAAAGTGCGTCCACCTTGATCATTATGGTTCAAATTTTGATTTAAATTGTGATTATTTTGATCTAAATTATGATTATTTTGATTTAAATTTTGATTAAAACTTTCGACAGGATTCGAAAACAATTTTTGATCGAATTTAGAACTAGAAAATTGATTTTGATCAGAATTCTTATTCAAATTTTGATTTTGATCCAAATTTTGACTCGATTTCGACCTCGAATGTTGATTCAAATTTTGATTTTGACTATTTTCATTCAATTTTTGATTACGATTCCTATTAATTTTTATTTTACGACCAACATTGCCTTGATTCGCTTGATTATTTTGATTTTGATTCAAACCTTTCCTACCCAACGCAATCTTATCAGTGCTATGAATAACGTTTTGATTATTATTATCATAAAAAGAAGCGGTTTCCGCCAAAACCTGGCTCTCCTCGCTCGAATCTTCCAAATTCAAATCATTTTTCCCCTTCAAATTGATCGGTCTCTTGTATTTTTGATTCCCCCGACTTTGATTTTGATTTTGTAGTTCTTTTCTCGCAATTTTAGCTTCACGATTTTGATTGTTAGTCGAAAAAGGATTTAAATTGACTTGTTTATTCAAAGAATTCCCTAAATTTTTCCTTTTGCTTTGATTAGTAGCAACGAAATTTTTCTTTTTTTCTTTTTCTTCGTTAGCTAAACGATTTTGGTAACCGGGTCTTCGATTTTCTTTCCTCCTCCACGATTCCTCCAGTAATTGTTCGGCGCTTTCCTCGTACAAATTGGGCGAATTCGTGCAATTTACTTTAAACCACCATTCGCAAATTAAATCGGACTGTTGGAAAATCGTGCCGTTTGGGCACAAAAACGAAATCTTGCTTCCTTCGTTACAAATGTGGAACACCTTAAAGGAGAAAATGATAATTACATTTAATTTGAAACTCCTCTAATTTTTCTATCAAATCATTTAAAAGAAATCGATCTCTATTTGTTGCAAGAAAAAGAAGTAGAAACCACAAGATTTCTATTGATTGTTATAAAAAAATATCTTACTTGACAATCTGTTTCTAAATCGGCGTAATAACCTGAAGGAACTTGTTTACAACTAAATCCTGTTCTGGGAATTCGAGCAAATACTGGAAAATCGATTCCTGGTCTTCCTTGGACCCCTACAACAACACAAAATTAATCGTCGATATAAAATTTTTCTCTAAAGATTTATAATACCTTGATAATAAACAAATTCGTCGAATTCGTTCGATTTTTGATTCGACGAAACTTCTTCTGGTGTCTAAAAAAAAATAAAATAGATTTATCCTCTCTTAATAAAGTTTTATTGAATTTACTTACAGTTAAAAACAATACAGCATAGAAGAGTGTCGCAAAACCTACAAGAAAAAAATAAAAAAATAACTTTGTTATTGAAATTTGCATAGAATAACTTTGAATAAAATTATCCACGATTTATCGTAACAAATTACCAAGCCCTTGTTATTATTATACATTCCTGCTACAATTTATAAAACCCACTACAACAACCATAACAATCTTTATCATTAATTTTATAAATCATAAATCACTTACCAAATCTATAAATGGAATACCTCATTTTATTAAAAATCTCCCTCAAAATCGAAGAACACCTGAAACAGAAAAAGAACTAAGATAAGTAAATTTCGAGGTAAAAATCAATTATCTAAGAAACAAGTAAGAGATCCGCAATTTCGCACAACTTCCTACAATTAGAGAACCTCCGCATTGTTCTCTTTCGTTTTGGTTTTCTTTGGCGTCGTCGCAACCGAGAAAGATAAATTGCAGAGCACTTTTGCGCAACGACGAACACTCGACCGCAAGAAAAACAGTTTTGGTCTCATTTATCTCTCAACGATCTCATTTGTAACGCCTCATGTAAGTCAAATTTCTTACCTAATGAAGTCGTTAAAGGCGTTAAATTCTAACCAACGTCCTCAATAAAAATCGAATAATTTTAAAATGTAAAATATAATAATAAGTTAATTAATACGCATGAATTAAAATAAATGGAAGAAAATTCAAAATTGAATCAAGGTGAAAGAGCACACCGCGAGTGGTGTTAATTAAATATTAACACTTTCTAAGCGTGTAATTGCCTTTACGTCGACCTGGGAACGTTTGTTTCACAATTCCTGGGAATCTCCTCAGACGATTTTATCCGCTTTTTGAATGTATAAAAACGAGCTAGTTTACTCTTGGTATAAAATTGAGTGAAAAGAATAAAGCGACAGTTTTTATTGTAATAAAAAAGTTTTTTAAAACATGTTACTGGATGGTTACAGGTTAGGGATATACAAAGAAAAAGACTCCTCGATAACAAAGCTTACTATGCAATAGCTCATATTATCAAATTTAATGCAGAAAAGATCATAGCAGATCAATGCTTTCGTTTCTTGGAGTAAGAGATATCGTGTTGGGCAGAGTGTCACATATGGTGATGTTTAGGTCTATTAAAATTTTTTATACCATAAACATTTCTGTAGTGCCGAACATAATGCAACAAATTCCGCTTCGGTGCTAGATAAAGCTACACAATTTTGTTTTTTAGTAACCCCATAAATTTTAATTAAATAACCACTAATTGCTTTTCTGTCATGATAATCTTCACCATAGTCCGAATCAACATAGCAAACAAATGGCAAAGCATTATTATCTCTATTGTAAACCAATTCTAAATCTATTGTACCCTTCCAATTTCACACTTCCTCGTAATTTCAGTTTGCAGTGCAACGGGCATGGCGAGAATGGTCTGAGGTAGGACATAGGCAAGGTTTATATATTAAAGGTTGTCTAAGTTCCTATGCTGCAATACTTTGATTTTAGTTTGTGGGCGAGGGGCAAGAGCAGGAGTGTTTCGTGACGTAAGCGATCACGGATTGCGCACGCAACCTCATGGCCATATGGTGCTCCATGCATTTGTTTAATTTGAAATGCTTGGCGGTATTATTTTCCACCTGTGACGTAATGCGCAGTATGGTTGCGTACGAACCTAGGCAACCTCTTATATATAAACCTTGGGACATAGGTACCTTCAGCCGCGGCCGGAAGGGTCCTGCGTGACCCCAGCACACAAGGATCGCGCTCTTGTGCTCAGCGCTTTAGCGTTGTGTGAGTCCTCCTCAAGGCAACTTGGAGCTGTTTGGCCACCGGCAGAGGAAGGCGCACTCACTACGCGAACTGTACGGCGGCGTTTGGTAGATAGTGGACTGCGCGCGCGTCGTGCGAAACAGCGGATTCCAGTAACATCCGAGCACCGCAGCATACGTCACGAATGGGTCAACGCTAGGCATTAATGGGTTGCCGAGTAGAGGGACATTTTGTTTTCCGACGAATCAAGATTCGAATTGAGCACCGGTGATGCGCGAATTTTAGTTCGTCGGAGACGTGGTGATCGTCTACTCGAGCAGTCCGTGCAAGAATGCCCTATCCACCGACAACCGAGCATTATGGTTTGGGGTGCTATTACACATGGTGGACGTACACGTCTGCTGCGTGTATAGCAGACCATGACGGGTCAACGATACGTAGATGAGGTGCTACGGTCCGTTGTACGACAGCACATCGGGCGTGTTGTACAGACCTTTGTGGAAGAGCACCGTATACGAATGCTTCCATGGCTAGCTCGGTTTCCGCATCTGAATCCGATCAAACATGTTTGGGAAATGACTGGTCGGAGACTTCTACGTTATCCGGCTTCCTCGGCTAACGTTGAGGAGCTATGCTACAATACAGCGACTTATTAACTCCATGCCTCGTCGTGTACCGATGGTACGCGAAGCTCACGTGGGATACTCTCGCTATTGATGTTTCTCCTCCCAGCAGAGTTGTGCCGCTCTCCTTGTGAGAGTAAGTTACACTACTTTAGTACTACTTCCATACCAAATTTTATTGCGCTAGACACACGCGTTCAGATTATACAGGGTGTGCTCGTGAATTATTTCCAACAGTGTATTAGTACTATTGATATAGGTCTATATTTACTTTTATCACTTGGGTCTCCTGGTTTTTGAATGGGAATGACTCTAACATATTTTAATTAATTTGGAAAAGTTAATACATAATACTTTTCTTATTGTTAGTTCTATGTTCTGAATTCCTTTCGTTGTCATCCCATAAACATCTTTAGTATTTGTCTTATTCAAATTTTTGATTATCTTTTCCACTTCTTCTTCTCCAATTTCGTCTAATTGCATTCCTTCTTCTTCTTTAATTTGCTCAAGCCCAATAGGATCTTTTGTTTCCATATATAGATTTACCACTGTATACAAAAAAATGATTTATGTCATTTACGTTCAGAAGAGAATTATTTTCTTTCTTGCGCCTTGTTTTTCTAGTTTCTTGCTTCATTATATTCCAGGCAGCAGTTATTTTATTTTAGTGGTGCGTACGAGAGTCTCGTTTTCGAGAGTCTTGCATGGTCTCGTCTCGTTTTCGAGACGAGACTCGAGACGCAACTCGGACAAAACAAGACGAGACTTTCATTGGTCTTGTCACAAGCCTCGTGCATGAGGTCTTGCGTCTCATACGAGAGTCTCGCAGGTAAACATTTGTGCAAATAATATCTGCAATATTTCTGTAAATATTTTCGTATCTACACGCTTGAATTCCAGTAATGATATGTTAAAAGTACCTCTTGAAGGTAGACATGGATTTGGTGCATTGTGTCAAAATGTTGTTGATTTAAAACCATATGCTCTTGAGGACAAAGAATGGATACTGCTAGAAGAAGTGCATAAATTACTAGTCAACTTTCAAATACTTTCCAAGAAACTCGGAGTAGAGAAGTACGTCAAATTACCTATGGTGGTTGTATGTATCAATATACTAATAGATAATATTGAGAGCAAAATATTTTCATGGGACCGAAAGGCAGATCAAAACGCTGTCGAAGAGCAGCTTATTGTTAGTTTTCAGGCTGCGAGAGACAAAATATTAAAGCATTATCGTAAAACTAATTAGATTTATGCTGCAGTTTCGATTCAGAAATTTGAAGATGTATACAAAGCCTATTTCCACCAATCAGAAGACCAACGTTCGAAAGTAATGGCATTCTAGAGCGGAAAAGTCGGATTTTGTAATTGATTTTGATGTTTTGTATGCAGTAAATCCTACGCCTTCCGAAGCAGAATGGATGCAGGAGCTTCAAAAATATTATTCTACGCCCTGGTGTAATAAAGACACATATATTACAATGGTGGAAAATTCATGCTTCTGAAGATTATTCTCACGTGCTGAATTAACTATAAGAAAACATCGAAATCGCCTTAATAATAAATCTGCACGATATTTATTATACCTAAACGATTGGGTGAAAAACAAAATCATTTGCGACCGACAGGGCTGAAGGCTGTAATTCTCCCTTCTGACTCTTACATTATAGCAAGTATTTAAGTATTCCTTATTGCACTGAAACAATAAGATTATGCATGACGAGATTTCGATACTTTTATGAGACTCTCGTACGAGAAACGAGACGAGACAAGACTTCATGAAAATCTCGTCTCGTTGGTCTCGTGCTAACCACTATTTTATTTTGTGAATTCGTCATAAATTGTTTATAAGCTTCCTTTTTTGTATTATCTAATAGTCTTTTAAACTCACGTTTTTTTATTTGATACAATTCTTTGTATTTCTTGTCGTTCGTTACTTCAGCTATCGTGTAGATAGCATCTAAAGTATTTTTCATCTTGCTTAGGTCATCTCAATTCATTTTAGTGTTGATAGTACATGTTTTCTTTTTTATTATTATTTCTCGAAAAGCAGACTGATAACACGATATAATTATTCGGTGAAACTTTGTATAACTGATGAAGAGAGAAAAACGCAAACATCACAGGAAGATTAATGAGATGAATAGTTTACTTTATAAAACCTAACAAGACCTATCAATTAAATATCACTCACTGGAAATAGATGAGATTATGTCCGAGGAGAAGTTGATCAACTATAATGATATCAAGAACGACCAAGCAAAATTCATTTTGCTTGGTCGAAACTTTTATCTAAAGGTAACAAGTTTGCTCTACTAGAAACTAATCTCAGTTTAAGCCAATATCAAATATCTCCCCAACCAAAATCAAATTAGGAATGATATCAAGTTGCTATTAACTAAGGCAGAAGAAAGAATAAAGGAAAAACAGAACAAAGATCAAAAACCAGGAAAGAACTACCATTCCCTAAAAAAATGAGGTTTATCACCTAAAGATCATTAAAACGAAGATCAAAGACAATGATTTGATATTAATTAATGTAGACAAAAATGCGGGAATGATCATACTACAAAAGGAGGATTATATCAATAAAACCATGGAATTCATTGAGAACAACAAATTTAAAAAACTTAACAAAAACCCTATGATGGCCTTTCACAATAGACTGAAGACAACAATTAAAGAATGCAGTCATAGTTACCCAAAATGTATGGACTACCCAAAATACATTTCAAGCATAAACTCTATTACATACTATCTAGCAAAATTTCTTAGCTCCTTCACCAGGAACAACCTCACATTCAGACCGAAATACACAATAAAAAACAGAAAGGATTTAATGGAAAAGATCAATCAGACTGAACTTCCAGAAAAATTCTCTGATATCTTTCGATATCTCATACTTGTACACCAATGTCCCTATCAAAGAGACCTTGGATATCTTAAGAAAATTGCTCACAGATGAACTTCAGGAAGAAAAAGAAGTATAACATACACAACCTTTTCAAGATTTGCACCGAACAGAATTTTTGCAGTTTTGAGGATAACATTTACACATATTCAGACGGTTTACCCATGGGTTCACCAATGAGTGGTTTCTTGGCCGATCTCTTCCTCAATAAAATAGAAGAAGACTTAATCTTAAACACAAAGAATCCATATTAAAAAACATCATCTTATGGACTCGATATGTAGACGATATCCTGATTTTGTGGAAACAAGAAAACCTGGATAAAATTGAGGAAATCGAAAAACAAAAATCTATAAATTTCCTGGACTTAACAATAAGTAGGAGGAATAGAAACATTGATTTTAACATTTATCGTAAGCCAACACAGACAGACACTGTGATTCCCTACGACTCTTTTCATCCTTTATCTATTAGTCTTATTTTTGTATGTTTATTCTTTTCAGTTTTATATTCAAGAATAATTTGTTGTCAATTGCGCCAGATGGTCACCTAGATGCCAGTTTTTCTGTATTTTTTATGACAACATCCGTAAATGTATTTATAAATAAGTTAACTACACATCTTCTTTCATTTACACGAGATGGTTGATTAAAGACTGGTTTAAGTTCATGTTCTGACGTAATAGACAAGAAATTTTCTTTGATTTTGAACTCAAAAACTAAAACAGGGTAGTCATCTACGAGAGGAGAATCCTAAGAAGGATTGTAGACCCAATATATGTATAAGAATTGTACATAGAGAGCAAGATATAATCAGAAACTGCTCAGAATGCTCTCAGAGTACATCAAAATCCAGAAAATGTAATGGGCTTCAAGGAGCGAATTCTTCCCCTATATAGATCTCAAGATGGGAGAACTGAACGAATAAGGATGCCATAGATATACTTGGGTCAAGAAACTGGTTGAGGGAGGATATGAATCAACAATTTATAGATTTATTAAATGTTAGAAACGATTGTATAAGAGATGCTAATAAGTACTTGTTTGGAAATTCGAATACAAGAAACAAATACTGATTGTAACTGATTACCTGACAAGTAATTAATATTCCTTAATGATAGAAGAAACATTACTACATCTTTCATAGGATTAATCTCGAAGTGAAGATCGAAATTTGAGAAGTAAGACTCTCCAAAATATAAAATCAAATTTTATTACTCAAGTTACATAATAAACAAGAACCAGTAATAAAACCATTAACTTTTCGTTCGCCGTCTAACAATTTTTTTTTACAATCACATCTTCGCATCCCATCCGCTTGGTCTCGCCGCGACCAACTTTCCTTCCGCGTTAACAATACTCGGGTCATCTTGAATGGTCACCGTTCATTTCGAAAACCGATCTGATATCTTCAATTTAGAGTGCTCTCTATGAGAAACCGAAAAAGAAATAAACCATTAAAGATCACTCGATCTTGACCTTTTTGATCCGACCTTCTTCCAGTCGAACAAATTCACATTTATTTCGATATCTAGAAATTGAATCCGAGTACTTTTAAATGTTGAATGAATTACTTTTGCTTTCACCTCAAAGTTTGGTTAAAAATAGATTGGGAATTAAGTTGATGACCATTTTATTTTTAGCTTTACTGTTTGTAATTATCTTTTTTTTGTTCGGATGTTAAAAACAATAAGAATGTTGCAAAACGACTTCCTTTTTCGGAATTAATGCTAAAAGAGCCGAGAAAATTGGCATTGCAAGGTTAATTTTTGCTTCAATGGTTTTAAAGGAAAATAAAATTTTTTTTTAAAATAGATGTGTCTTTAGTTGTTCTTGCGCAACCTTCGATTTAAAAGCTTCGGTTTGGGTCGATAATTAACAGGCGATTGAACCAGCCGGTGGGGTTTTTTTGGGTCAATTGTCCGATTCCAATCTTGATATTTAAGAGTGTCGAAA
The DNA here is from genome assembly GCF_036711975.1 of Onthophagus taurus. Lineage (NCBI taxonomy): Eukaryota > Metazoa > Arthropoda > Insecta > Coleoptera > Scarabaeidae > Onthophagus > Onthophagus taurus. The sequence goes on along the minus strand of NC_091968.1, from coordinate 4,574,645 downwards.
AATTGCGCAAAAACCCGCACATCTTGTTTTCGTTGTTGTTGCAGCCTTCGCGTCCTGGTTCTTTTAATGTCACTGGAAGAGCCAGATCTGGTCCAATTTAGGACAACTACCATAAGAAAAACGACCTTGCGATGTATTTCTTTTCAAAAACATTTTTTAATCGATAATGTGTTATAAGAATATTTTAATGTAAGAGGAGGATCTCTTAATAAAAGTTCAAGGATAATCTAACAAGTACTTTTATAGTTTATGAGTCGAATTTATTTACTAAAAAATTACCATTAGCGTGGATCATCGCGTATTTTCGCAACGATGAAGTCATCAATATTTTACGATTTATGCACGCATAAATTAGTTTACCTAACCAACAAGTTTGCCTTTTTCAACACCACGATGCTTTCTCTACGAAAAATATCCTACCCAATCCGAAGAGTTAATTCCCTCTTATAACATCTCCGAAGACAATTTCACTATCGTTGGCGTTTGAAAGTGAAAATCACCAGAACCGAAGTCTTCAAATTAAATTCAAAGAGGAGTCGTGATTGAATGAAAAAAGATATTATCGTTCAATGTCATAATTACAAAGCTCAATTAACCGTTTATCATTAACAATGTTAAATGGTAATGCGTTAAATCAATTTGAATCGCGAAGACAATGGACGCAGAAGCCGAAATGATGTTTAGATATTTTTGTTGAGATAAGTCAAACAATACCGGTTGTATTTTTGATTAAAATCTAGATTTAAAATGTTAAAATTTTTGTTGTATCAAGGGTAAAAACGTAACAAAAAAATCGAGAATATTATGGGAAAATTTGGTTCATTGTCGAAAATTCCAACAACTTCTCGATGTCTATCTTTTACAAGGTATTGTTCTTTAATATCCCGTAACAAATTGGAGCAGTTACACAACGTGATTTTTTAGGACGTTTCAAAAGTTTCATAATACAATAAAACATATATGCAAGAATATATTCATAGATAAACTGGGGGTATTCCCCGAGTATAAATCAAGGACGGTACTTTTAGTTTTAGTTGCTATTCAGTGCTAGATTATTGTATATTTTTATTGAATTAAAAATAGAACTAACACTAGACCTAAAACTATAAACATTTCGGTTTAGCCGTACGTCTCTTAAGACGGCTAAATCCGACTGATTCTAGTTGTAGGTATAGTATTAGTTCTAATGCTAGTATTAGTCCTAGTTTGCCTAGCAGCAGGCCACTAGACTCTAATCAACATGCTTACACCCAGGGAAAGTCCACACTGACGGCTCTTCATTCAGTGATCAGTTTCGCCGGTGGTGCGCTGGACCACAAGGAGTCCGCCCTCGGGGTTTTTATTGACGTGGAAGGAGCTTTTGATAAAACTACCTTCTCCGGAATTAACGACGCCTTGCTAGAGCATAACGTTCCTCTGGCCCTGTGCGGCTGGATTGAGAGCACTCTAAGACATAGGGTCGTCAAATTAAGAGCTGGCCAGGCCACTCTTCAAGGGGCTGTTACTAGAGGCTGTCCGCAAGGGGGAGTACTTTCTCCACTTTTGTGGAATCTCACCCTCGATAGCCTCATGAAACGCCTAAATCTAGCCGGCTTTAAAACCGTTGGCTACGCAGATGACCTGACAATCCTCATAAGAGGCAAGTACGCTAATGTACTCCTCGACAGGATGCAGGAAGCACTCAATCTAATTGAGAACTGGTGTAATAAACAATGCCTTTCCGTCAATCCCAAAAAGACAGAGATGGTTCTTTTTACACGCAAGCGCAACATTGGCAATCCTAGACTGCCAACGCTCGCTAAAATTCGACTTAAACTGTCTACAGAAGTCAAGTGCTTGGGCTTAATAATAGACAGTAAGCTAACGTGGAAATCCCACCTAGACAATAGAGTTAATAAAGCTTGTGTCGCCTTCGGCCAGTGCCGGAGGGCTGTCGGGAGGACTTGGGGTTTGTCTCCCAAGATAGCCCTGTGGATCTACACCGCCGTTATTCGACCAATGCTAACTTACGGTGCGGTGGTATGGTGGACTAGAACTTCTAAGTCTACCGCCACCACTGCGCTTAATAGAATACAGAGACTCGCGTGTCTGTATGTTACAGGTGCGCTGCGATCAACCCCCACAGCGGCCATGGAAATCATGTTAAATTTACCACCACTCAACCTACATATCCAGGAAGTGGCGTTGGTAACCATGAAACGACTACAATCAGTAGGAACTATGAAGGATGAGGACGCTGGCAGCAAAATATGTTTTCTCAAGGAAGTACCTCACCCACGTCAGTCCCACAGTTGTAGATGTACATAGAACCTTAAAGATCTACACTGATGGTTCAAAAGGACGAAATGGTGCAGGCGCGGGGGTATTCTCTCACGATCCCCTGATTCGCCTCTCAGAACCTTTAGGGTCCAGCACCACCGTCATACAAGCGGAACTAACTGCTATTAAACTTGCTGCTGACTGTATTGTTGAATCCAACAAGCGGGGTAAGTGTTTTACTATTTTTACAGACAGTAAACAATCTCTTTTAGCTTTAAGCAGAGTTATTATAACGTCTGCAGTAGTTATGGATTGTCACAAAGCACTGGAGGAGGCCGCGAAATACAATTCTGTCAGAATCCAGTGGATTAAAGGGCATTCCGGCTCCAAGGGTAACAACCACGCGGACAGGCTAGCCAAACCTGCTGCCGGTAGAGCGCCCTGTGCACCCGAGCCGATAATTACCCCCTCCTTAGCCACTCATATCGAGTTAATAAAGCACATTACCCACAAAAAATTTTTAAACGGGTGGGACCGTACCTCGGGCTGTCATCTCGCTAAGGAATTGTTAAAATATCCTTCAGCCGCAACAGCCCAGTTTTTCGTAGGGCTCGGTAAAAGTGCCCTTCGCACTGCCACAGGTCTCCTCACGGGACACTGTAAAGTAAATAAGCACCTTCAAAACATGAAGCTTGCTGACTCTCCTCTCTGTCGAGCCTGTGAACAGGATGACGAGACGTTTAAACACATCTTGTGTGATTGCCCCTCTCTGACCGACCTCAGAATGAGGACCTTCGGGGAGGAATGGCCAACCACAGATGACATCAGGAATGCAAGTCTAGGATCTGTCCTAGCCTTTGGTAAATCCTTAGGCTGGTTGATGTGACCAGAGCGTGTAATGGGAGGATGCACAAGGGGCCCAATGGGGCCTAAGTGTGGCGTGCGGTTTTGCATGCACTCCCCAGTCCATACATACATACATAGTCCTAGTTTTAATTGTCGTTCTGCGTTAGATTGTTATACCTATATTTATCAATGAACTAAAACTAGAACTAACAATAGACCTAAAACTAGAAACACTCGGGTTTAGCCGCAAGTATCTCAAGACGACTAATCCTGAATGATTCTAGTTCTAGTGTTAATTCTAGTGATAGTGCTGGTGCATTACTAGAAGTAACATTCGGATTTAGCCGCACGTCTCTCAAGACGGCTAAACCGAAATGATTCTAGTTCTAGGTCCTGTGTTAGTTCTAGTTTTACACTTGCACTGTCACTAGAACTAACACTAAACCTAGAACTAGAAACATTCGGGTTTAGTCGGGTTTAGATGGTTTATTTACAAAATTTCTAAACATCGTTAGAGCGAAGTGACATTAGAACTAATTCTAACTATCACTAAACTATGTATCACTAAACGTCATTGTCAAAAAAATTACTATTTTACACTCTTTAACAAGAAATTTTTATTCTCACTCCGCCGAAGTCGCTTGCAGACAAGGCAGTAGAATTTCCCAGAATAAACTATTTTGCGAAATCGTTCCTTTTACATCTCTGTAAAGACACAAAACTCCTATAAGACACGATTTCGCCTCAAATCGCCGAGGTCGCTTGCGGGCGAGGCGCTGGTCTTGATGTATCAACATGAAATCGTCAGTTTTCGAGTATTTTAACGCATCGCCTGTATGCAATCTCGGCGAATTCATACTTTATACAGGGTGTATCAGGTATGAGTAGAAAAAATTTAAGGGGTTATAGGTCTCCTCTTTCTCAATTAAAAATTCTTATAACACAATGTCCCATTCTTTGCCATTCTTAAGATATGATACGATAAAGTTAAAGGTTTGAAAGTTTAAGTACTGCTGTATAAAGAATTATATTAAGCAGGCGTTGTTTATGTAATATAGCTTTAATTTGACACATAAAAGTCATTTTTGAGATCACTTCTGTTTTATCGCTCTTTAATAACAAATTACAAATTGTAAAGCAAAGCCTTTATTAGTATAATTCATTAACCAGTACTACTCAAACCTGTGAACCCTTAACTTTATCGTATCATATCATCTTAAGAAGGACAAAGAATGGGACAATGTGTTATAAGAATTTTTATTCAGAAAGAGGAGACCTATAACCTCTCAATTATTTTCTACTCATAACTGATACACCCTGTATATCTTGACAAAGATATAGTCTCCTATAAGAAAACGTTTATCATCAAACCGCCGAGGTCGTTTGCGGACGAGGCACTAGAATCTCCAGAGTTGACTATTTAGAGTTGATATACCAAAACTAGCGCCTCATCTGCAAACAACCTCGGCAATTTGAGGCAAAATCATTCCTTTTATATCTTTGTAAATATATAAAGTTTTCTATAAGAAAACATTTACCCTTACTCTGCCGAGGTAGCTTGCGGGCGAGGCAAAAACTTTCTAGAGCGTCAGCTCTGACTATTTCGTGTTGATTGATCAAAGTAGAGCCTCGCCCGCAAGCGACCTCGGCGATTTGAAGCAAAGTCGTTCCTTTTATATTTTTGTAAAGATACAAAGTTTTCTATAAAAAACATTTAACCTCACTCAGCCGAGGTCGCTTGCGGGCGAGGCACTAGAACTTTCTAGAGCTGACTATTTCGTGTTGATTTATCAAAAGAAAGGCCTCGTCCGGAAGCGACCTCGGCGATTTGAGGCGAAAACGTTCTTTTTAATAATAATAATAATACCTTTTATTGAATTAAATAAACTTAATTACAATGTATAAATAAAATATGTAAGGCGGGGTCTAGATGGCACATCAAAAATGTGCCCCTGCTCAGATCCAACCCACTAACGAAAATTTTATTACAAAGCAAAACGCAAGATAGCGAGCAATGTCACGGCAAGCGAGAATAGTTAAGATAAAAGGTAAGATAAGATAAAAGATGGCACACCTTATACAAATATAAATAAATTTAAAAAAAATAAAATAAAAGAAATAACTATTGATCGTATAGTAATCACTACTGATTAAATAGTAATCACTACTGATCGAATAGTAACAAGATGACAAGGGTAGATTTAAAGGCTCCGAGAAATAACATATTTAGGTCATCAGGCAAATCGTTGTAAAGTACATAAATCTAGTACGTGAATGATCTTCTAAATAGTGACAACTCATACTTAGGAGGAGAAATTCTACCTCTGAACCTCGTATTCAGAGTGTGCACATCACAACGATATCTTATTTTGTTTGTCAGGTAGGAAGGCTTCCCACTAGTCAAAATCTAATAATAGAGAGCGTTAGCAATTTACATTATCAATACTATCAATTGAGGCATAGTAAAGTGGAGCGCAGTAAGCAAAATGATCCTGGACAGAATATTAAACAAAGTATCGTGATTATCCGTATCGAAACCAAGTTCAGGCTTTACTGAAACCAAGTAGCACAAGAATTGTAATTTTTCCCCTATCCGTAGCAGTCAGTATGACATCGGTCACCTTTATTAAAGCTGTGCAGCAGCCTTAGTCCTTCTCTAAAGCCCGACTGACAACATGGTAAGAAATCAGTTTCCTCCAAAAACGCAAACAATTGTTTGTTTATAACCCTCTCCAACACCTTTGATAATACCAGTAATATGCTTATTGGTCTAAGGTCCCGATAGATAGTGGGATTGCTTACTTTAGTTAGCGGAATAACGATTGCTGTCTTCCATTGCGAAGAAAAAACACCCTCTTCTAGGCAAGCATTAATTATATGAGTAATAAACTGTAAAATATGACACCGCAAAGATTTAATGTGTCTATGCTAATATCTATACCGGTATTAATTTCCACATTTCTAAAGCGAAATTCAATTTGATTTTTAATTTCAAAGGCATCTAAATCTGGACTATCTGTTGAATCGACTCGGGAGCTTAGACCAAGAAAAAACGCGTTTATTTCATCTAGATTATCCAAGCTCGGCGGAAATACCCACCCTTCCTAGATCATTCCACAACTGCCTTGAGCTATTATGACCAATGTCAACCATCAAATTACTAAAGTAAGCTGTTTTCTCGAATCTTATCGTATTAATAGTTAAATTTCTCAGTCGTTTAAGTAATTTTGCCAATCTATATCACGTTTATAAAGCTTAAATTTAGTTTTTGTATTATCCAAAAATTTAACATCACTCTGCCGAGGTCGCTTGCGGGCGAGGCTGTAGAAATTTGTAGGGCTGACTATTTCGTATTGATTTATCAAAAGTAGCCCCTCGCCCGCAAGTGACCTCGGCGATCTATACCAAAACATTTAACCTCACTCTGCTGAGGTCGCTTGCGGACGAGGCAGTAGAACTTTTTACAGCTGACTATTTTCTGTTGATTTATCAAAAGTAGCGCCTTGCCCGCAAGCAACCTCGGCGATTTGAGGCGAACTCGTTCTTTTTGTATCTTTGTAAAGATACAAAGTTTTCTATAACAAAATATTTAACCTCACTCTGCCGAGGTCGCTTGCGGGCGAGGCAGTAGAACTTTCTAGAGCTGACTATTTCGTGTTGATTTATCAAAAGTAGCACCTCGCTCGCAAGTGACCTCGGCGATTTGAAGCAAAATCGTCTTTATACATCTTTGTAAAAATATAATCTTCTGTAAGAAAACATTTACGTCACTTCGCCGAGGTTGCTTCCGGACGAGGCGGTAGAATCTCCAAAAGCATGTTCATACTATAAAACCAGCGCCTCACCCGCAAGCAACCTCGGCGGAGTGATGATAAATATTTTCTTATACGAATCTTTTTATCTTTACAAAGGTATATAAAGAACGATTTCCGCTCAAACCTGGGTAACTTTAGCGAAGTTAAAGTAAATGTTTTCTTATAGAAGACTTTGTATCTGTCTCAAGATATACAAGGAACGGTTTTAAAATTTTAAAAAACAAAGATGTGTAGTACAAAAAAGTTGCAACATGACATTCGTAACGTCAAACACCTTTTCTTAACCTGAAAGTGTCTAGTTCTAGATCTAGTGTTAGTTCTAATAGCTAGAATTTATACTTGTACTATCATTAGAACTAACACCACACCTAGAATTAATAACATTCGAATGCTTCTAGATCTAGTTATAGTTCAATTAAAATATACTACAACCTAGCGTTGAATAACAATTAAAACTAGAACTAACACTACAATGTTAAGTTGTTGTATATTTTCATTGAACTGAAACTAGAACTAACACTAGACCTAGAACTAGAAAGTTTCGGGTTTGCGCAATTAGTTCTAGTTTTAGCTATTGTTCAGCGCTAAATTGTTATATATTTTTCATCGAACTAAACCCAAATGTTTCTAGTTCTAGGTCTAGTGTTAATTGTAGTATTAGTGGTCGCTCTAATACTAATAATAACTATAACTATAGTTCTACTATTATTAGTTCTACTAATAATAACTATAACTATAGTTATTATTCAGAAGAACGCAACGGCGTAGATTCCTGTTGGAATTTATATGCATTAAATTTATTTATTCAAACACTTCCTTCACGTATTAATCCAAAGAATATTAATATTAGATTAATCAAATTAAAAGTTTTAAATTAAATTAAATGTATCTAAGCAATAAAATGATTATTAAAAATATAAACAAATTCTCAATCACAAAAATCGAAATAAGTCATATTTCAGTCAAATGATCATTATTTTTGTGTCACTTTGCGTTTTTTGGGCAAAAAATAAATGTCTCTATTTAATCATTTAAAATTGTATTTTCATCACGTAACGAAGAAACGCGCTGTTATCACCATCATCACTAAACCATCGCAAAGATGTTACGCCGAACTCGGAGTAATGCCCGAAGAACTCGCGAATATCGACGAAGAAGCGGATCCGGCGTTTTACAGTATGGTTCAATACAATTTTCACAAAGCCCGATTGGTAGTCGAAAAGAAATTGGTCGAATCGTTAAAAAAAATCAAAGGGCAACCGCCTATGAATGAAGAGTGTCGAAAAGCTAAAGTAAAAAATGTAATGACTTATTTGGAACAGTGCGATTCTATGTTGGAAATTAATTTCCCAATTAAACGTGATAACGGAAGTTACGAAATGATACGAGCCTATCGAGCTATGCATAAATGCCATAAAATGCCCACTAAAGGTGGTATAAGATACGCAACCGGAGTATGCGCTGACGAAGTTTATGCATTAGCAGCATTAATGACTTATAAATGTGCTAGTGCTAATTTACCGTACGGCGGATCAAAAGGTGGAGTTAAAATCAATCCGAGAAATTACAGCGTCACCGAATTAGAACGGATTACGAGAAGATTAACTATTGAATTAGCTAGGAAGATGATGATCGGTCCACAATTGGACGTTCCAGCTCCTGATATGGCAACTGGAGAAAGAGAAATGTCTTGGATTTGTGATACTTATCATAAAACATTTGGATATAATGATATTATGGCTTATGGATGTGTTACGGGGAAACCCATAAATCAAGGTAAGTGGAATTAAATCCATCAGAGTTTTTCTGTTATCATCAAAACATTGTGTCAAAGAACTAAAAAGGTAAAATAGTAATGGCAAAACTTTTGCAAAACTGATCTCGATGAACATTTCATGCATAGCTAACTTAGCAGCTGCTCAGTAATTATAGACTTGAGCCATATTCTCATTCTTCTCAATGTGATGAATTGTTAAATTTGTTGGAATTTGGTGCAAGCTTTTTGCACAAAACTGTATTGCAGATTATACTTTAGTCACCAATTATATTGGGTTTGCTGATGTTGGACTACATTTCGACTTTCACTTCTACTTCATAGGTTGCCTCACTATCTGCTTGGTACATGCTTGCAAAATAAGTTGCAGTGTTCTTTTTGAAGTCAAAATAATTTATGTTGACACCTTGAAAACATTGACGACAATAACGTTTGATTGCAAGGCTGTCAAATACAGCTGATGAGCGTTTATTCTAATAGCTGCGTTATAGTCTAAATTCATAGCAAGATCTCAATAGTGTTATACATTTTGACAAAGTTTTCAAACCTGTCTAATGATTATAAGAAATCTTCTTCCTTGTAACATCTGCAGTTTCTTAGCTGCCCTTAGTTTTGCCTCATAAGATATTAAAATCTCAAACTTGACAGTTTTAAGGTTTAAGCCAGTTTGAAATTGATTTTAGTGTATTTTTTAGTGAAAAATAAGTAAAAATTTACTGAGAATTTCATATAACTTGCAATATACTTACAATATCCCACATAAAATGCAACATAAAGTTCGTTATTTTTTCTATAATACCTGTCAAATTGTTGTAAAGTTGGCAAAATTAACAGGGAGTTTTGTTTTATCATGTTTTGAAATAAATGTCACACTGACGTTTGAGCTTTCGTTATTCCAAAAGTCAAAAGTAATAAAATTAAAATAAAATAAATGCAAAAACTAATCATTCTAATGTTACTAAAAATCAAGGAAACAACCAATTTTATAAGGGTAATACCAACAGAAACCCTAAACAATTTACCTTGACAAGTATTATAGAAAAAAAAAAGAACTATAGCTTAATAGTATAGTACAGGAAGTTCTGCAAAGGAAAAGTTTTGCTTGGAAAAAGGTTTTGGACGTCTTAACAGATGTCTAAAAGCACTAGTACTAGACCTAGAACTAGAAAGTAATTAAACAATTAAAGAAATAGTAGAAATAATTAAAATTAGAACTAACACTAGATCTATAACTAGAAACATTCGGATTTAGTCGCAAGTCTCTCAAGACGACTAAACCCGAATGATTCTATTTCTAGGTCTTGGTGTTAGTTCTAATGATAGAGCTAGTGTTAGTTCTAGTTTTATTTCAATAAAAATATGCAACATAGTGATATTTTATGCTAACTAGCGCTAGGCTGAGGGGAGTGGCCCCCCTCATTACCGCTACCTGTAAGATCTATTATAACTTTAGCTCTCCAAAAGTTTAGGACAAATGTAGGTTCTTAATGAACCTTGGTATTGTCCCAAGGTCTTGTTCCTTTATGTCGGTAGGTGTCAACAGAGCTTTACCGAAAATTTTGTGTGTTAGACGGCCTCTGGCGATCCAATTACACAGTATATGTTCGTTTTTGACTCGTCGCACTGTGGCCCAGACTGAACCAAAACTGTGTCAAAAATCGAAAATCATTGCAATAATAGTTTTTCATGCTGAAATTATTTAATAACTGTCGATCAAATACACATTTTCAACTTTACTACGTTTTTTTCAAAACATTGTGTCAAAGAACACAATAGTTGAATAGTAATGGCAAAACTTTTGCAAAACTGGTCTCGATGAACATTTCATGCATAGCTAACTTAGTAGCTGCTCAGTAATTAGAGATCTGAGCCATATCCTCATTCTTGTATCTATTCTCAATGTGCTAAAACTTCACACACACATCATGAAAAGAATCAGTTAAAGTGTCATGAATTGTTAAATTTGATGGAATTTGGTGCAAATTGTTTGTACAAGATTGTTTGACAGATTATACTTTAGTCGCCAAATATGTTGAGTTTGCTCATTTCTACTTCATAGGTTGCCTCACTATCTGCTTGGTACATGCTTGCAAAATAAGTTTCAGTGTGCTTTTTGAAGTCAAAATAATTTAAATAATAATAATTGCAAGGCTGTCAAATACAGCTGATGAGCATTTATTCTAATAGCTGCGTTATAGTCTGAATTCATAGCAAGATCTCAAGAGTGTTATACATTTTGACAAAGTTTTCAAACCTGTCTAATGATTATAAGAAATCTTCTTCCTTGTAACATCTGCAGTTTCTTAGCTGCCCTTAGTTTTGCCTCATAAGATATTAAAATCTCAAACTTGACAGTTTTAGAGTTTAAGCCAGTTTGAAATTGATTTTAGTGTATTTATTAGATCCTTAATTTAATTAATCTCCTTTTTTCTCTTTCCCAAGGTGGTATTCATGGAAGAACTGCTGCAACCGGAAGAGGAATTTTTCATAGTGTCGATCACGTAATAAATAGCGAACATTTTATGAAATTGGTTAATTTACCAGTTGGTTGGAAAAATAAAACATTTATCGTTCAAGGATTTGGAAACGTTGGTATTCACGTAGCCCGATATTTTAGTAGGCAAGGTGCTAAATGCATTGGAATACTCGAAATGGATGGTTCTATATACAATAAGAACGGAATTAACATTTTAGAATTGCAAAATTATAAATTAAGTAAAGGTACCGTGGTAGGTTATCCGGGGGCTGAAGCTTATAAAGGAAAAAATCTTCTTTTCGAACCGTGCGATATTTTAGTTCCGGCAGCCGGTGAGAAGTTAATCACGAAGGAGGTTGCCCAAAATATTAACACCAAATTAATCGCCGAAGGTGCTAATGGCCCGATAACACCGGCTGGAGACAAAGTACTTTTAAAAAAGAATACGATAATCCTCCCTGACATTTATGCAAATTCTGGTGGGGTAACCGTTTCTTATTTCGAATGGTTAAAAAATATTAATCACACTTCGTTTGGACGATTAACCTTCAAATACGAGAGAGACACAAATTATCACCTATTAGCTTCCGTTGAGGAGTCTTTGGCGAAACACTTTGGTGGTGAAACCCCAAGAATACCGATCATTCCATCGGAAGCGTTTCAAAAAAGAATTCATGGCGCTTCCGAAGTGGATATCGTTCATTCAGGTTTAGCTTGGACGATGGAACGGACGTTTAAAGAGATTTTAATAGCTGCTAAAGAACACAATTTAGGTACAGATTTAAGAGCAGCCGCTTATGTTAACGCTATTGAGAAAGTTTTTCACACCACCAATGAAGCCGGATTGGCTTTTTAAGTAAAAACTAATTGCTTTTATTGTACATAGGGTTTATTTCTGTGTCAAAATTAGACAAAATAAATTAATATAACATATTTTTTCTTGTTTTTAAATTTTTAAATAGACTGTGTTGGTTCAAGTGTGAAACGAGATTATATAATACCATTGTTTGATGCTCTCTTCATTCTTTCTTTCACCTAACGTTGCCCAGTTAGTTAGCGTTAAGACAGGAAGAGACGCGGAGGCGTTTTATACCAAGTAAGACTAGATGAATGGGAAATGTGCGAAAAATGCGCCTTCCATTTCACATATTCGCATTCACCTCGGACGATTTCCTATCCGGACCTCGCATCGGTTACTCAAGCAATTCATTTCTTTATTAACGAGCGAGATTATCTCTTTTTATGAACTTTTTTTTTCTTCATCTGATTGTTATAAAGAGATTGTGTTGTCATTGTTTTTAAATATTACTTTTTTTATTGCCATTACGACTTATGTAATCGAGATAATAAATCATCATCAAATATTTTCAACACAAATGTCATCACTAAAAGATTACAAATATATAAAAAAGAATACATAGAAAACTAAAAGGATTAAGAAAAACTTACAAAATAAAGAGTAAGAAGAAATTGTGATGAAATTCAAAACCTGCAACAAGAAATTCCTAAGCCTAAGTAGTCCTGACTCTTGATATGTTTAGAAATGTGCTTCTTCTACAAGATTCAGACACAATTTGAGATTAGTGATGTTCTGTCAGATATCAAGCATGTTTATGACGAGCAAAAATGTTCTTCTATAGCGGAGTGTTGGTTTTATGGAAAAAAAATAATGAGTGATCTAAAAAATCACTACAAAAATACTTTTTGCTGCTTCCAAAATGGTTGCAAGTTGCAACGACGGGATCTCAGCTCTATTAATGGTTTTTCACGGTGTGGATGTTTATTAATTTCATTTGGTTGCCCAAGAAAGGATACATACTGGGTTGGTTGTGAATTGGTTGGGTCGAGTTGTGTTGCGTGGTTTGGGTTGGAACAGATTTTGATGGGTACAAACTAAATTTGCATGGTTATGGGTTATATGAGTTAGGTTTAGTGTATGTGGGTTGAATGTAATTAAGCTGTATTTTGCTTATGTTGAGTTTGGTTTGGATATGTGTCAACTGGTGTTGACTTCGATAGTTAAGGTTGGATCTGATTTTGAAGTGGATTGGTTATGAATATTTTGTAATACTAAGATCATTTTGCTTGGTTTGGCTAGAGGCAAATTTTAAGTTAGGATAGGCTAGGTTCACATGGTTATGGATTATATGGGCTAGCTTTGATCTGTGTGGTTAGAATGTAATTAACTTGGATTTGGCTTATGATAAATTTGGTTTGGGTATGGGTTAGCTGATGTTGACTTTCATAGTTAGGTTGGATCTGATTTTGAAGGCTATTTTGCTGAATGTTCCACATTCAAACCAAAAGATATTAAATTTACAAAAGATCTATGTAGTGTAGTGTACTAATTTCCGCTGAGATACCTATATACAGAATGTCCCGCAACGATTATACAATACTTCACCAGGTCCATCAACATAGGTCCGAAAATGGTCCATTGTTGAGATATTCAAAGTTGTAGTTCCATCATGTGAAATTAGAAGAAGCAGCTTTGAGAAGTATTGATGAAAATGCCTCAACCAGCATTAGAAAAATTTCTGTACAAGAAAACAACCGTTCACTGCAAGGGAGCAGTTGCTTTATCCGTATCATTACAACACTTTTTAAGCTTTTACAGAAAATTATAGCAAAAAACAATATATTTTTGTAGGTGAGCCGTATAGGAAGAGGTACTAAACGTCGACTTTCCCATAAACAGTGTGTTTGCGGAAGAAGCAACACTTACTCAAAACGGAATTCTTAATATCCATAATGCGCACAATTTGACTGATAACAATCTCCATGCAATACTAGAAACTCATCATCAGTGGCTATGAGTGTTAATGTATGGAACGGAGTTATAGGTGACCAGTTATTAGGTCCATTTTTTTATTCCAAATAGATTGACAGCCGATGCTTCCATAATTTTTTACAAAATGAGCTTACTGAGGCATTTGATGAATAACCTCTGCAAATGCTTGCAAACCTTTATGCACGATGAAGCACCAGCACATTATGCACGTGCTACTCGAGTATACTGTCACGTGGTCCTGTTACGTGGCCACCTAGTTTACCATTTTTATATGCGATTAAGTCTAATCTTATAAATTAGAATCTTTTGTCTATTTTCGACCAGAGAATATGCTGGTAAAGTATTGTACAATCATTGCAGGACATCCTGTATAATATGCGCAACAAAAAATTAGTATCATTCCTAGAATCATACACAGAGTACAAAAAAAATATCATAGACCTTATATAGAAATGCATCAACGGTCGCTTCTTGTGGATTTCAATCGACGAAACAACAGATACAAGAGGAAGATATGTGTCAAATGTCATTATTAGTATTTTGGATCAAGATGAGTTGATTGCTAAACAAAAATTTTTGTTTCGTGCTTGATTGAGCGAATCATAGCACTATTGCAAGGCTTTTCGATGATTCTATTAAGATTGTGCGTGAGACATGAGTTTACTCTTTGTATCAGATGCTGCTCCCTACATGGTAAAAGCAGCTCAGGCAACCCAACCCAACCAGGAACTACTCACTGGGGAATATGGATTAAAGCGGCAAACTACTATGCCACTAACTTCGAAATAATTGGGATATGTTTGATGCATTAGACGAAGAGAACGCTGCGTCAATCAAAATTTCAAAGGGCCTACTAAATGACAATACAATAAAATCAGACTTGATTTTCATTGCATCAAATTATGGCTTTCTTAGTGCATCAATAAAAACATTGGAAACAGTTGGGCTTCCGCTTTCTACACAGGTTGATATAGTGACAAAAACTCAGGAGTTAATTAATGCCATAAACAGTGAAGCTGCTAAATTAGTAAAGAAAAAAATGGATATGGTTATTTCCAAAAATCATGGTTTTTCTATTTTCAAAGAAATTTCTACATTTCTTTTGGGTTGTCTTGGGTATGGTTTCAAGCAGATGTGCTGGATTAATTGTGAATACAGTAGTTCGGATTGAGGTAAACTATGTATGAGAATAGACTGGGTTTGCTTGGTTGAGGGTTATGTGAATAAGGTTTGGCTTATGTTGAAGTTGGTTTGGGTATGAGTTTGGTGGCTTGACTTCGGTGATTTGGGTTGGCTCTAATTTCGGAGTAGATGTGCTGAAGACGTTGAGTTTGGATAAGCTAGGTTCTGCATGATTGTGGTTTTCATGGATTAAGTTTGAGGTGCTTGGCTTGAATCTGATTGATTCTATTAAGATTTTGGGTGAGACATGATTTTATTCTTTGTATCAGATGCTGCTCCCTACATAGTAAAAGTAACTTCAGACTTGATTTTCATTGCATCAAATTATAGCTTTCTTAGTGCATCAATAAAAACATTTGAAACGGATGGGCTTCTGCTTTCTACAAAACGTCAGGACTTAATTAATGGCGTAAACAGTGAAGCTGCTAAGTTAGTAAAGAAGAAAATTGCTATGGTTATTTCAAAAAATCATGGTTTTTCTATTTTGAAAGAAATTTCTACATGTTTGAGTAGAGGATCCACAGAAATAGATAATAAATACACTGTTAGTGAAGTACTAGCACTTAAATTTGCACCTATAACTTCAATGGAGGTGGAACGAAGTTTTTCAATGTATAAGATTGTTTTACTTGCAAACAGACGAAGTTTCCTTTTTATAATTGAACAGTGGAAGTAACAAAGGTGACAAGTGCAAAAATTTACATTTTAACATAACACCCTTGTCAGGACATAAAGAGTGGTACATAACATCTTTATGATGTTTTAGATCTCTATGGATCTAACTAAAAATCCGAAATTTTGGCACTTATCACCTTTGACTTTACTTCCACTCTTCAATTTTTTAAATACTTAAACTATCATTTTTTGAGCATATTTTTGGTTGCCCTAGTTATGAATATTTTGGAATAGGTTATTTTGCTTGGTTTGAATAGAGGCAAATTTTAAGTTTGGATAGGCTGGGTTGAGCATCTGATTGAGCTGGATTTGGATTGCTTTGGGTATAGTTTCAAGCGGATGTGCTGGATTAGTTGTGAATAGGGTTGCATTGTGCAACGTAGTTCGGATTGAAATAAACTTTGTATGAGAATAGGCTGGGTTTGCAGGGTTGATGGTTATGTGGATTAGGTTTGGCTTATGATAAATTTGGTTTGGGTATGGGTTATCTGGTGTTGACTTCGATAGTTAGGGTTGGATCTGATATTAAAGTGGATGTGCTGGATTGGTTATGAATAGGGCAACCAAAAATATGCAAACGTATATTTTTTTTTATATCTCCCAGAAAAGAATGAACTAGACAGAAATTTGTTTCAGATCAAATTATGAATTTTAAGCCGTATTTGTTACACTGTTGAGCTGGATTTAGGTAAACTTTGTATGAAAATAGGCTGGGTTTGCATGGTTAAGGGTTATGTGGATTAAGTTTGGCTTATGTTGAGGTTGGTTTGGGCATGAATTTAGCTGGCGTGTACTTCGGTTAATTTGGGTTGGCTCTCATTTTGGAGTAGATGTGCTGAAGAGGCAGACTTTGAGTTTGGTTAAGTGTGGTGTGCTTGGCATGAGTCTTATTGCGCTGGATTTTGTATATATAGTGTCAGGTTTCGGCATGGACATGCTGAATTAGTTATGAATAGCATAAGTTGCGTTGTGTAGCGTGGTTTGGGCTGAGACAAATTTTGTGTGCGTGCCTTGAGTGTGATTAAACTAGATTTAACTTGTGTTGAGTTTAGTTTGGGTGCAGTAAGACTGAGATAGGTGGATTTCTGCAACTATACTAATTAGCAAAATCCGCAATATTAATTATTATATTATACCAAAATATACAAGATAGTGGAGATATATAGAAAAAATGTGGGAGTAAAAAATTGAAATGGTAAAAAGCAGGATTCTATGTTAATAATGAAGCAGAAATGTTTGATAAAACTTCCGAATTTCTAACAAATGAGGAACGGCCATTAAAGTCTATATTGAAAGGATATTTACAACAAATCCTCAAATTCAAACAAAACTTAGTTATTTCATTTGCTATTTTACTACTTTCATATGTACATGTAGTATTTACACAATTAATGATGAAGTGATATGAAACTGATTATTAGAAACTCTTAAGACGAGTGTGGAACAACTTGAATTACTTGGCATTGAATTTCTACATTAAACGAATTACTAATACCAGTAATATAAGGTTATGATGTGTTAATACCGCCCACAACACCACTTTTGGAAAATAAAGAAAACTAAATAAACGGCGAAATTGTAAGTTTCAATCTATTTTATCTACAATTGCAGGTTTAGAAAGCTTTTATCTGGGAATTTATCGATATAGCTGCGTTAATTGACAGAATTGATAATTGGGTAACAAAAATGAACAGGATTTGATCGCGCAGCAACTTATTGATGCGGTCAATGTGAAAGCGAAGCGCCCTAGAAGAGAAAACCCCAAAAGTGGAAGTAAAAATTTGTAGCACACAATGAACATAAAAAAACTTCCGCAAGAAACCACTTATTACTTTATACAATACACAAAACCAAATTAAATATAACTTTTAAAAAAGTACTTGATGTAGCAGAATGAAAACTTCATCAATTAATTAGACATCTCAAGAAATCGATTTTCCACATACATTTATTGTTAATTAAAGTTAACAATTAAAAGTAATCCTTTACCAACATCTTAAAAATCTATTAAAGCCAATTATAAACGTACCTTTCTTCGCTAAGCATCATTCCTCTCTAAAGAAATCATTACCAACCATCATTTAGCCTTTATCTAACCAATCATAATCGATTAATTTAGCTCAATAAAACTTTTATAAAACTTTTTTAATTAAAAAACAAATTTACTCAGTTTCTCCCAATTTTCTTTAATTTTTTGTTACTTAATTTTTTTAAGTAGTTTAATAAGGTCACCAATTGTATTAAAACCATGTGATGAGAACACAAATCGAAGGACTTCTCAGGCCGTAAATAAACATCAGACCGAAATCGTGATGAATCGAAGGTTTAAATTAGCAGAGAAGTTGTAAAAGACGTGGTTTTTAAGGTCACTTTAAATTTTAAAATCGTTGATTACGTTAAAATAACTCTTTTTTTTTAATAAATGACGTATTAAGACGATTCGAAACGTTATGTAATATGATACAGATGTTGATATAAAGCGAAAGTGATGGTTTTAAATTCGAAGAAAAAATGTCATTTTATTTTTATTTTTTTCGGGTTTTATAAACTTTCTAAATCTAGAAAATCGTTTATAAATCTAACGATACCCAGAATAAAGTTTTTTTTAAATTTTCATTTCCTATCTTTAGAATTGAAGCAATTAATGTTGCTGTAATTATATCTCACACGTGTCGAATGCGTTAATTCTACGTAATAAGTTTTATATGTTCAGGATAAACCGAAAACCGCAAGATATGATTTGATTAGATTTGCTTAGATTTCATTGCGCATTTTAGTTGTTTGAAAGAAGACATTGAAGATGAATTTTAAATATAAAAGCGAAGTCACTCACTCACGCATACAAAATAAATAAGTAGAATTTTAAATGGAAAAGTTTTAAAAGGTCGCCTCATCTACAAAAGGAACAACTTAAATGTCAAAATTTCATTATTTCAAGACGTTATCTATACACGTACGTGATGCAAGATGTCATCTAAAACAAGAATCAAGAATATTGTCTCTTCAGTTTATCACAACAATATAAAGTCATTGGGTCAAAGAAAAATATAGAAAAGAGCTGAGATGATAAAGATTGATGAGTTTGGGAATATTAATGGATTAAAACTTTCCGACGATTTTATCTCATTGTAAAGAATCGATTTTTATAAATTAACTTTTGTTCGTTAATTAATAACTTTTACTTTAATTTTACTTTTACAATCGACTTTTACGTTTTCATTTCTTCAAACGGCAATATCTAGTTTAAATTGATTGCAATGCTTCCTCAAATCTTCTTTTTTACGATATAAAATCAATTAAATAAACATAACATTTTCTTCGAATATAACTCGATAAATTGTTGACTCAATAAAAGTGGCAGCCCGATGTAACGGTGACATTTCGCCGATTTCTTTGGTTGGTATAGAAAGTATAACTCATCTTCTCAAAGATCTACACGCACAAGTGAAATCTTTAAATAATAATAATCGTCGTTTCGTTGATGATTTTTGAGTGTTATTGTTTTGAAACATACAATTTTAAAAATTCGTATCTTAAGAACGAATTGAGATATAACAATGAAATAAAGAACATTTTAAAGCATATTTAATGAAGATTCAATGTGCTATAAATAATTTCTTAGTTATCATAAACATAGTTGGTATGATTTTTTATCTCAACTTTATATGTTAATATACAAGCAACATCAGTTGTCTAAATAAGTCGATAAAGGAAGAATACTTCAGAGAATATTTTGCAACATTAGGCTACCGATTTATAGCTGCAAGCGAATATAATGCCAAACATCTTCAGTGGGGATCACGACTTATTACACCAAGAGGAATAAGTTTGTATAAAACTATAGAAGAAAATAAGTTAATAACATTCTTTAGAGGACAACCAAGTTATTGGCCTTCCGATATGTCAAAAGTACCCGATCTGATTGACTTTTGTATAATTAAGAAGATTTCTACAAATTACTTACATTGTCACTACATACCCAAGTCACCTAACATAACAAATAAAATGATTAATTGGACTATCTTCCAGGATATACGATAGTTAACTCAGTAAACTTGAATATACCTCTCAAAAATGAAGCGGACATCACAAAAAGTATTCAAAAAGCTGCAATATCGAGCTGCAATATCGACTCCTCAACCAAAGCATCATAATAAAATAATTCATTATCTACGCGATATTAACAAAATGATTAGAGAGAAAAGAATATTAAGAAAAACAGACAACTCGATCGTCTGATATTAGAACAAAACTGAATAATAAAACGTTTCAAAAACGAAAACATTAGCTATTTTCTTAGTAATCTCTCTAATGATAAGGAAAGGAATTACTCAATATGGAAGCTAACAAATAAAATTATATGGCAACAAATTGTTAATACGCCCATCAGAAAAAGTGATGGTTACATTACATTACATTACATAGAATACATATCGGGTAGGCGGACCAACCAACCTTGCACCGCGACCCTAAGGATCTATTGTACCCCGATAGATATCGTTATCAAATTTCACCGTGCAGTCCAATGCTCTTAACGAACATTAATACCTTGCTCGGCGAAAGGTCATTCAGATCTTTTGAGGAGATAAACTGCGACCCAAAAATCGAGAATCTGATACGGTTAACGGCAGGGCAGTGGCATAAAACATGCTCAACCGTCTCTGCTTCCTCCGCACATAGTCGGCATTCAACATCGTCGGCTAAACCCAACAAGTTGAGGTGTGCTTTTAATCGGCAGTGCCCAGTAAAAACACCCATTAGAACTTTTATGCTACTACGGGCAAGTCCTAAAATTTTCCGGGTTTGACAGTTACCCTTAGCATGTCTCATTCCAGGAGAACTGGTCCACAGTAAGCGAAGTCTCTCTTCAGCCCACAGTCCAATCCTATATTTGGCCATCGCAAATGATACACCAACTGCTGGTTCCGGTCCCACAAACGCTTCAGCGCTGCCATCTCGTGCTAGCTTATCTGCCGCTTCATTGCCAGCAACCCCAGAGTGACCCGGGACCCAGATCAGAGAGACTCTGTTATCACAACTCAGTGTGTTTAATGTTCTCTTACAATCATTAACCAGAGCCGACACCGTTTTCACGGCTTGCAGCGCCTGGAGAGCGGCTTGACTGTCTGAGAAAATTCGTACTGTCATGTTCTTCACCCCTCTTTCAAGAAGGATTTTAGTACCCATGTCAATAGCAAATACTTCCGCCTGGAATACAGTACAGTACGTACCCAGGCTGTAGGCTTGCTTAATTCGAGGTGTCTGGCAGTATACTCCTGCTCCTACCCCTTCAGGCGTTTTTGATCCATCTGTGTACAAGCAAATGTCTGCCTGAACCAGAGAATTTTCATTTTCGACCCAGGACTGCCGCTCAGGCAGTACAATCTGGTATCGAGCATTAATCACTGATAGTGATACCGCCAAATCTGACGGCATTGATAGCACAGTATCAGTGCTTATAATGTCTTCCGCAGCCCATTGGTAGGACATGTCGGAACAGTTTTGAGCATATTGCTTAAATCTGTAAATGGTTGTTCTAGCCACTTTCTCTATATGCAAATGCAGAGGAGATAGGCCAAGCAGAACCTCCATTGCTAGAGTTGGCGTTGTGCCTATCGCACAAAAAGTGATGGTTACTGGAGAAGAAGTAACGAAGAAAAAGCAAATACCTTTGCGGATTACCTGCATAACGTCTCTCAACCTCAACCAGAATTATCCCAGCATAAAGGACTAAATGAAACTTCACTGGACACTTTCAATTATGTGAGCTTAAAACATATTCTTATCTCTGCTTAACTTCGACGCAATCGCAAGACTAGGATCATTCCCGATACAATAGAAGGTGTCCCAGATAACTATGGTGCTGAAACCAAATAAAATCGACGTGACTATAGCCCAATAAGTTTATTTCCATTGCTTTCAAAAGTGTTCAAAAACCTCTTATTGAAGAGACTTCAGAGCATCATAGCAGACAAAAAGTTAATTCCTAACTCTCAATTTGGGTTTAGAAAACAACATGGTACCATAGAACAAGTGCACAGAGTAATGAGATCAGCTAGAGATGCCCTAGAAGCCAAAAAAATATTGTACAGCAACTTTTTTAGACCTGTTACAGGCTTTCGACAGAGTATGGCATGACGGTCTTATAGTCAAACTTAAAACCTATCTACCTTATCCAGTATCTACACTATTCGAATCATATCTGATGGAGATATACATTTTCGTTAAACAAAATGACCGACATTCGCCGCTGCTACCGATAGTACCGATATATGCTAGAGTTCCTCAACGTAGTATTTTGGAGCCTACTCTATATGGAGCCCCGTATAGTTATGGCTACTCATACATCTCCTGAAATGACATCCCAAAACTTACAATATGACTTATTGATGCTGGAAAAATGGCTTGAACAGTGGCGAGTAAAAATAAATCCGAAAAAAAGGAATCTGTCCTACTATTATTACATTAAAATGCTCCAAATAATGCTCCATTACCTATTCAAAATGAAGTCAAATATCTGGGAATTTCTTTACTAACGGATTGCTTATAATTTCTATGTATATTGTCTTTGTAAATAGTATTTTATATTTCGGAAGCACTGTTTGGAATCCTCCCTACGATATTTAAGTTAATAGAATAGAGACAGTTCAGATTAGATTTCTGAAATACCTTTCCTATCGATTCCAGCATCCTTGTACAGATTATTAGTCTACCTGCCAAATCTACCATATGCCCATGCTTCAGCAGCGTAGATATTGTAGTGATTTTCTCTCACATCTTCTCTCAAGTATTGACTTGCATCTTCCTCCTCATCGGTTACGATATGATTTCTTATTTTACGCACCAACAGCTCGAACCAATTCTTATAAGAATTTTTCAATCGTAGTGATGGAAAGAGTAATAGATCATACTTGCCCTCACGCCAAAGAATTTTAGACGTGTTATTCGAAGCACCATAGCACCTCAGTTTTGTACCCAGATAGGATTAATTTTGTTTTTGTACATATCGTCGTGACGTAGTTCCTTTTATTAAATTACATATCTATAGTATAGTTGTGAGGTTGCTCCTAATGGGACTTGTCATGTCGCTACTCCATGTATAAATAAATAAATAAATTTACCTAGATCATCACCTAACCTGGAAAAAAACATATTTGGACCAAACAGCTTCAACTAGGACTGTTATACAGGAAATGCACTGGTTTATGAATAGAAACTCACAACTCAGCCTAGACAATAAGTTGCTTATACATACTGCCATACTGAAACCTATTTGGGAACACGGTATTTAATTGTAGAGCACCGCTAGCAAATCAAACATTTTACAGTTGTAGCTATTTCAGTCTAAAGTTCTTCGACAAATATGTAACGCACCTTGGTTCGTACCTAATTAGATCTTACATCAAGACCTCAATATGCTTACTGTAAAAGAAATAATTGCCCAGCGAAATTACAAGTATTATACCTGCAAAGGCTGCAAATTCATCCAAACCGACTTGCAAAAAATCTGTTGTACCGGGCAACTGTTAATAGATTGAAGCGAAAGGACCTACCAGAACTATCCATGTCGGAATAAAGAACGTACCTATCTTTCATTTGTTATACTATATAAAAATGTTGTTTGTCACAACCATGCATTAATATGGTTTTCAAATTATTTTTTTTGTACTTTTTATTATTGTTGTAATGTTTTGTTTATTGTTGTATGCAAAAACGTTATATGTTTGAAATTAAGAGTTGTAAAAATTTGTATCTCAAGATCGAATTGAGATATCACAATGAAGTACATTTTAAAATGATATTTTATAATAATTTGCCGATTTCTTTGTTCGGCATAGAAAGTGTAACTCCACTTATCTTTTCAAAGATCTACACGTACAAGTCAAATCTTTACAAAAAGGTTCGAATTATGTTTGTAGCCCCAAGAAAATCTTTGCGAAACAATTTATTCAAACATTTTATTCAGAGATGATTAAACTGGTCATCATATTACTACTGCAAATAAACTTGTAGATCTTTTTAGTAATTAAGCCGAAATAGCTTGAGGCGCAGACTCAGTGATTAAGATTGTATCAACCTAAAACTGGTCATCATATAGTGGCGCCTCGGCTTTATCAAGTTGAGTTGTCGATCTTTTTAGTAATTAAGCCAAGGCTCATTTATTAACATTATATCAATCAGAAATTGATAGTCATATTGTAGCGCCTCGGCCGCAAGCAGCCTCATCTTTATCAAATGTACTTCTTAATCTTATTAGCAATTAATCCGAGGTCGCTTACAGCCGAGACTCAGTGATTAAAATTGCATCAACCTAAGACTGGTCATCATATAATAGCGCCTCGGCTGTAAGCGGCCCTGACTTTATCAGGTTGAGTCGTTGATCTTTTTTAGCAATTAAGCCGAGGCTACTCCCGGGTAAAGCTCAGTAATTAAGATTGTATCAACCTAAAACTGATCATCATATAATGGCGCCTCGGCCTCGGCTTTATCAAGTTGAGTCGTTAATCTTTTTAGTAATTAAGCCGCGGTTGCTTCCGGATGAGGCTCAGTGCATTAAGACTTGTATTATGTATTTGTGACCAATCGCTCTCTTCTAATAGACGTTTGAAAATCTCTATGTTAGTAGCGTTTATTCTTCTTCTTTGTGTTATTTTAATTTCTTGTTTTCCAGATGTCAAAATACAAGATGCTTTTTGTGCCAAATGATCACCTAAATGAAGGTCTTTAAAACGCTTTTCTTTTACCCCCCACCCTTGAAGGTTCATCAAATATGAGATACAGACCATACTCTGACATAGTACTTAGAAAATATTCCTTCACTTTTGTTTTTTCGTTTACACAAATATTGAAGTCTCCAAGTATTAATATATTTTTATTAGTTTGTGTAATTGTTGTATAATCTAACATTTTTTGCAGCCGTTCAAAAAACTCCTCGACATCACCATCAGGAGGGCGGTATATTTGTATAATTATCGATTTTAATTTTGGAATTAATACTGAACATAGCTCCAAACATCGTTCTTTATTAAAGTCAGATAAATCAAATATCTCAAAGAGGTATTGTTCTTTTATAATAATAGCCACTCCACTGTATCTACATGATGTTCTACAAATATAGGTCGCAAGTTTGTATTTTGGCAGATTTAAGGTATTAATTGTTGTCTCTGACATCCTATGTTCTGTAATTCTTAATATTTCTGTATTCGAGTTTGTTTTAAGTACATATTGAAGCTGGTTGATTTTTATTGATAAACCTTGTACATTAATGTTTATTAGATTCACTATTTTTTTTTTGTGTTTGTTGATAATTTATTTACTGTAAGTACTATTTAATATTTCCTTCTTAAAATTTTTGTGTTCAGTTTTCTGGCAGTTTTGAAGAAAAAACGATTTATTTTTGTACCACAAGGCCATATACAGGGTGTCCCGCAACGATTGTACAATACTGCATCAGCGTATTCTCTGATCGAAAACAGACAAGAAAAGTCTAATAAACATAGGTCCGAAAATGGACCAATTTCGAGATATTCAAAGTTTTAGTTTCATAAGCTGACCTATTGTAAACATCATTAATTCTAACGATTTAGATGCAGTAATTATATGATTACCATGGTTACGATGGTTAAGATAAAGTTTAATAAATAATAAGATAATATTAAGTTAATTAATACAGTTCATTAATAATTTAACAAAACAAGTAACAAAGATTGTCGAAGAAAATCGTTCAACCAGCATAAAAACAACGAATATTTAACAAATTGGAAAAGATTCATGTTATAATAAATGTTCAATATGCGCACCATTTACTTCTAAACACAAACGGATACGTTTTTTAAATGAACTTCTAATGCGTTCAAAGATACCAGGAATTTGTTTTACTGTGTCAAATGCGTTACTAATTTTATTCTTCAAATCCTGCACATTTAGAACGTCTTCAGAATAAACAATTTGTTTTAAATGTCCCCAAAACCAAAAATCTAACGGATTTAAATCTGGTGAACGAGGTGGCCACGGGACAGGACCTCCTCGCCCAATCCACTTATTGCCAAATCTGTTATTTAAGTATGCTCGAGTGGCGCGTGCATAATGTGCTGGTGCTCCATCGTGCATAAAGTAGCAATCTTCTAGAATTTGTTGAAGTAATTCATCAAATGCCTCTGTAAGGTCATTTTGTAAAAAATGTATGTAGGCATCGGCTGTCAATCTCTTTGGAAGAAAAAATGGACCTAATAACTGATCACCTATAACTCCAGCCCATACATTAACACTGAATCGCCCCTGATGATGAGTTTCTAGTATTGCATGGGGATTTTCATCGCTCCAAACGTGCGCATTATGAATATTAAAAATTCCGCTTTGAGTAAATGTTGCTTCATCCGTAAATACAATGTTTATGGGAAAGTCGACGTTTACTGCCTCCTCCTGTATGGCCCACCTACAAAAATCTCTCTTTTTTCGCCATCATTTTCTGTTAGAGCTTGAACGGTGTTGTAATGATAAGGATAAAGCAACTGCTCCCTTAAAATGCGGTGAACGGTTGTTTTGTTAATGTTTTCTTGTGCAGAAATTCTTCTAATGCTGGTTGAGGCATTTTCATCGACTCTTCTCAAAACTGCTTCTTCTAATTCCACCGGCCTTGTGTAATGTCTCTCCGTGGAATGGCTGTGGGTTACGCTTCCCGTTTCTTTTAATCTGAGAAATAGTCTGCTAAAGGTGTGACTATTAGGCAATCGTCTGTTCGGGAACCTTTGCGCGTAATGACGAGCTGCTAACGACGCATTTCCATCAGCTAGTCCGTAACAATACACCATATCCGCCATCTCTTCCTTGGAGTAATTAATAGGAGCCATACTTAATAGTTTTATTAAATTAAATAGTAAAATAATAATTTCGTGAAGTATTATTATTTTTTTTTGATTAGACAACTTATCGTAATCATAGTAACGACTTAATTATTATAAAAACAAATTTAAATTCATGATGTTAACAATATCAACTTATGAAACTAAATCTTTGAATATCTCGAAAATGGTCCATTTTCGGACCTATGTTTATTAGGCTTTTTTTGTTTATTTTTGATCATAGAATACGCTGATGCAGTTTTGTACAATCGTTGCGGGACACCCTGTATATGAAAGATGAATACTCGTCTGATACAGTCTGATATATTATACTATACAGGGTGGTTCAGTTTTTAATCGGGAAACTTTACTAGGACGTAGTACTTGCCAAAATAACACAAGTTTTTTATATAAACATAGGGTCGCAACTCTTTTGTTTTCGAGCTATGAGCGATCAAAGTTGAGCTAAAAATTTACATTTTATTATTTATTTCGGCTATAAGTAAACCGAAGAATTTGAAATTTGGTATGTATTTACTACTGGTTAACATCTTGTTTTCTAGCATACCTTAAGCTTCCCTAGCGCCCTCTAAGGGGATGAAATTCACCACCCCCTTGGTTCTTTTTAGAAGAACTTTTTAACGCCATGGAGTATTAACATAAAAAAATATTGGTTATAAAGCTCATTCTTTAATGGTACTTTTTTGTCTCTTTAGTTTTTTTCCTAAAATTGATAGTTTTTGTGTAAAAAAATGGAATGTCGTGCCATGTACCGCCATGCTTAGCTAAAATTACTCTAAAAGTTGGCTTTGATTTTCAAAAAACAATTTATGTTTGTATTGAGACGAGCTGTTAGTTACGTTAAATCCTCTTAATTGTTGACAATTATTGAAAATATTTCTTGATTGTTATTAAGTAAAAGTATCATTATTTTTTTATTGTTGATCATTGTTTAAAAAACTACGAAAAATTGATCATGCCACGATTATTTTCGACAGAAGAATACGCAGACATTCATTTTATTTATGGTTTTTGTGATGGAAATGCGGAAGCGGCATCTAGAGAATACGCTAGAAGGTTTCCTAATAGAAGATGTCCTGATCCTCAGGTATTTATCAATACACATCAACGTTTTCGACAATATGGTTTAATTACCCAGCAAGTACGAAATAATCAAAATAACAGAAACCAAAGAGCAATTTTAAACCTTTTTGATAATGACAGCACATTAAGCAGTCGCATAGCTGTTAGACTACTTCAAGCTCAAAATTTACGAGTCTCAAGAAGTACAATTTTACGAACTCTGAAGAAGGACCACAGGAAACCCTATCGTTTTCAACCTGTACAAAATTTAAGACCTGAAGATGGTCCTAAAAGAGTAACTTTCTGTAGGTGGTTTGTACAGTCTGTTGAACGTGACCAAAATTTTTGTAAGAAGATTTTGTGGACAGATGAAGCCACGTTTACAAGAAGGGGTGTCGTAAATTACCATAACTTACATAGTTGGGAGCATGAAAATCCCCATGCAATACGTCCAAAAACCTACCAAACAGAGTTTAGTTTTAATGTGTGGATGGGTGTAATTAATAATAACCTCTGTGGGCCTTATTTTTTGCCACCTCGTTTGAACGCAACGATGTTTTTAAATTTTTTGCAAAACGATTTGGCGGAATGTTTATCGGACGTTCCTCTAGGTGATCTGGAGCAACATTGGCTTCAGATGGATGGGGCACCATCGCATTACAGCGCTAACGTACGTGCATGGTCATAGACGGATAGGACGACTAGGTCCTGTCAATTATCAAGAGGCAAACCGAGGTCCCGTTGCCTGGCCACCAAGGTCTCCTGATCTTAACGTTTTAGATTTTTTTGTGTGAGGCTATATGAAAAATCTAGTTTACGCCGCTCCAATAAACACTCGGGAAGAACTGTTGGGAAAAATAAAAGACGCTGCTAACACTTTAAGGAACAATCCGTTTCAAATATTAGCAGCAGTTAATTCTGTTGTTACAAGATGCCAAAAATGCATTGATAACAATGGCATGCATTTTGAACAATTTTTAAATTAATTGTGTTTATTTTTGTAATGAGTTTTTTTGATAAATTTGTTTCATTTTGATTCTTAATTAGTTTTCTGTTTGTTTTTTAACATTTTTCTCTTGTAATTTCCATTTTTTTAGTATACTATTTAATTTATTATTAAATGTTACTTATCTTTTGAATGATTATTTTAACTTAAATTTAATTAAATTTTTTATTACTTTAATGAGAAAACAAGTCAAGAGACGAAATCGTAAATAATTTGTGTTATTGTGTTAGCCCAAAATCCTGGTAAGTTTACATCTTCCATAGCCAACTTAAAATTTTGTTTTTTATTAGTAGGTAGCGCTTTGCCGCGCAATGTAACATATTTTATTTTTTTACGCAAAAACTATCAATTTTAAGAGAAAAACTAAAGAGACAAAAAAGAACCACTAAAGAATGAGCTGTACAACCCATATTTTTCTATGTTAATATTGCATTGCGTTAAAA